>NC_056734.1:964000001-964282501 GCF_019279795.1 Protopterus annectens | reverse complement strand
CCTTTTGGCACACCTTCACAGACCAGCACAGCACAGTAATAACCATTTAAGAAATCACTCAATTAAACCAGTGCCCCCAGATGCCTTGGGGGTTATAGATGTTCTTGGATGCATTTTAGAGCATTTTCCTAACCTTTTAATCCATTTGTGGTTTAAACAAAATTCATGTGTATGAAAAGAATTTCAGTCTTTTTTTTCTTTCAAGAAAGACATACATTTTCCCAAGGCTTAATGTTCAAAGCTGATAAAATAGCAGCTCACAATAAGCTATCAAGCTAATTGTGAGGCTACACAGGACCTATCTAGTAATACTCCTTGTCTCTATACCCCCCTCAAAAAGGCACTCAATGCCTATGTATTCCTCTGGTGTTAGAGTGAGATGAAAGCATAGGTTCAAATTGCCACAGTCATGCATTTCAAGTGACTGTTGATATACATATACATAGCATGCCTCCTCACTCCTCACCCCTAGGGATGCTACCCCTCCATTTTTTTTCCAGACTATCCGGAAATCAAACTGATTCTCCGGTAGTCCGGAAAACACTGTACAAACTCAGGTATTCTGTTTCAAAAAGGAAACAGACTATCGGAGTTTGTAAATCGGATGATTTACTATGCTTTTTTACAAAAAAGCATAGTAAATCAGCCGAAAGCAGGTAGCAGGAACGGGAAAAGGGGGCATTCCTCGCCGAGTGGTGTCATCGTGATGTCACAAAATGGGTGGAATGTGGGCGGGAGAGGTGGTGGGATGGTCGGGGTTACTGGTGATGTGAGGGGTGTGGCTTTACTCAGGTTTTAGCCACAATGAAAGGTGGCAACCCTACTCACCCCTAATTTCCAAAGGCAGCCACCTGTACACATGCCTGATGTGTGATTGTGAGGAAATTGAAAAAAAAAAGCAATGATTACAGTAATGTATTCTATTTTTTTTTTTTTGCTCCTAGCTTGTACACTGTCCTTATACAGTAACTTTTCTTTGTACACCTCTGAGGTCTGTGAGAAAAGTGAAGAAACAATGACAACACCTTTTCCAGCCCAAACACAAGCTATGATGACCTCCTGTGCACATCTATAAGGTTTGATTGTGATGCAAATTAAATTATTAATAACCACACAATCCCCCCACCCCCACATAACCTACAGCAGCTTTCTGTATACAGAAATCTGAGCAGGGCTGGTTTTAGAATGGGTACAGTTGAGAGTAGAGGCTATTATCAACTTTATCCTAACAAGCTCATATCACAGGCCCGTTTAGGTTAAAGAGCATAATTAGAAAATTAATACATTTTTCTCGTCATTTTTCCCATCTAGCAACAGCTTTTGTGGGGCCCCAACACAATCAAGGGTGATAAAGGGAGCCCCCAGTATCTATTTATACAGTCTATGGAATGGAGGCCACTGCACTCCAAGAAAATGTGTCTGAATGTTCTGTGATGTATTTTATGCCTTCCTTTTGGTACCCACAAAAATAATGTGTGTCTTGGCATTATTGGGTATGAGCAGAGATAAAAATCAGTGTTATTGTATACACACACACACACACACACACACACACACACACACACACACACACACACACACACACACACACACTCCCCTAAGCCATAGAAATACAAGTTTTGTCATTCATTCCAGCAAATAACAATGTATTGTGCAACACTGGTACTGCAACACCAGATCAGTAAATGCTGTTTATCAGTATTCAGACAGCAGCAGGGATAAGTCCACTTTTATTTACCTCAGTATGGAGTAATGTATACCTATCACTGTCCCTAATTTCTTCTCAGAATTTTGTTCTGTCATCGTAAAAAGTTTGATTTGCTGGTAATCATTAAGGATTACAGAGTCAACAAATACAGATATCAGAGTTTTCTACTTCTTATTGTCCAAAAATGCATTTTGATGCAAAAGGTGTTATTCTACTAACTTTTTAAATGAATTAGAATAATATTTAAAATGTGTTCCTAATTTTGAGCCTTTATTCTGCTGCTGTGCCTACCGCAGTGGTGGTGCTGCGGTAGCATTGTGGCCTCACAGTTAGTCATTGCCCGTTCGATTCTCAATTAGAGTGTCTTCTGTGTGGCGACATGTGTGAACAGGCGTTCCTTCGTTGAAGGTTGTGCATTAGGCCCAGCAAGCCAGCACGTAAAACTCTACTGCCAATCATTAGCGGACTGGAGTTCCGCTGTGGTGACCCCTAACTGGGAAAAGCCGAAAGACACAAACATTCTGCTGCTGTGCTTGGCACTGTGCAGAATTCTTCAACAAAGGAGTTCAGAGTTATAGTATTTGATGTTCAGCCAGTACTTATAAAAAAAAATACTCCCTGAAAGAGAAAACCATCCCTGAAGAACAGATACATCAGTTCTTCTTAAAATCTAAGGTGTGCACTTAGATCAGTCAACTTTGCTGATCTCCAGGGCTTACCTCGTTCATGTTCATTATTAGCTTTATCATACCAGGGTCATATCACAGCCCTGCTCAGGATAAAGAGCTCAATCATGAAATTAATACAATTTCCCTTCATTTTTCCCCAACCAACAGCAGCTTTTGTAGGTCACCCATACAGTCAATGATGATTAAGGGGGCCCCCTTGCAGCCACAGGTAATGCAGGTACCTAAAGCTGGCTATGTTGTTAGTTTTAGAGGACAGAATGTAACCAACAGGTTTTAACTAAGCCAGGGGTACTACATTAGTGGCCAAGTATTTCATGGAACTGTGAAGCCTGTTACTTGATAAAATACTGTTATTATAACAATATTATTCTTTGAATTTTAAGTATACAAGATTGCTGTACTAGCTTTTGTAGGTTTGATAGACACATTACAACATACAAAATACAAGATAAGATAAATTGCTGTGGTTGGGCCCCCCCCCCCCCAGGAACAGGGGCCCCCAGCGACAGCAGGGTTCCCTGATGCCTAAAGCCGACTATGCTGAGAATGCATATAAAACAGAGAGATTGATCTGTGAGACCATGCTAAACTGTAAGGAATTAAGCAAAGGAGGTTGGCTTTACTTTTATCAATCTGTTTCAGAAACAGCAAAAGTTTGCCTGAATTAAAACAGAACTCATTTCTGTTCAGCCACCCTCTTCCTTCTAATAATACTAAATTTTTGTGTTTATTTTTTTATGTATTTATTCAAATATTTGTGTTCTCTTCCTTATCTATCAGTTCCAGAAACTATTTGCTTATTAATTAATTATTATTAATCTGATCAACAGACAATAAGCCAGCTATGTTAGTAGTCCACAGAGTGGATTGCACAGGATTTCTATTTGGTAGCCAGACTAACTGAAACAGCATATCAGTTCATTTATCATGTGAAGATTGTGACTATGGTTACAGAGTCTGAGCCAATGTTATGTCACCTCAAAACTTACTTAAAACTCTTTGTGGTCAACCAGGCAGTCAGATATGATCTTTAAATTTTTAGTGTTTGGAATCTTTTTCACAGGGAAATTAATGTGAACAGGTATATGCTACAGTAAGTGGAACTTCTAACTTATATGTTGCTTAATCATACCTAGGGCAATGCCATTAACTTGTAACCTGTTACCAGCAGTATGTATGTGTGTGGTTGGGAGGGGAGTAATGGTTGAGTGCAGAACATTTACAGTATCATCAAAATGAATATTCATTTAGACAAAAGCATTTGTCATCACACTGTGTCTTTATTTAGAACAAAGCGTATATCTTCATAACGAATGTTCATTTAAAACAGATAGTGTATTATCAGTGTTGACTTAGAGCAGAGCCTATATATTCTCATAGTGAACGTTCATTTAGAGCAAAGAATGCATTATCCAACAAGTGTTGCTTTAGAACAGATAATGTACCACTGGAACGGAGATTGTGTTCTTACAGTGTATGTTCATTTTGAACAGGAAGTGTAATCTCCCAATGCGTGCTCATTTATAATGGAGAATGTATCCTCTTTCACCTTGAATGCTCATTTAAAACAGGGTTTTTTTCTCACATGTATTCTTTTAGAACAGAAATTGGATCATCACAGTGAGGGTTTACTTGGAACAGACCGTGTGAAATTACAATGTCCAGGATTCAGAAACAGGCCCAGCCGCAAGCGGTAAGGTGCAGCAATAAGAACCTCTTAGAGCAATCGTAGAAACCAGTGATTCAGAGACACAGTAACTGCAGTGTGGAAAGACCTTTTTATTGTCTAATAAACATGTCTCTGAATCACTCTGTGATTAATGCAAGTGCTAACAGGCCCTTTTCTGCTGCCTTGTGGTAATCACTGCTGGTGATTGACGCATTGCGTTAATGTATGCACCACTCCCCCACAGATGTATATATAAACATCCAAAATCATACACATACATGGACACACCGCCATACCTCTTACCTTTCTTTTCTTCTCCTTTTTTATAGAATGCTCCCAAGTTGTCATTGTCCCATATAAATCATGAATAATTACAGCCGTTCAATAATGCCATAAAAAGTTTCATTTTTCTTATTGTTCACTAAATACATTCAAATGCATGACCTGTTTCTCAATTAACATTTTATCTGGATTAGAGTAATATTTAAAAAAAAAAACTTTGATGTCATTAATGCTAGCCCCAGCTGTGTCTTCAACTTGAGTATGGTTCCCATATTTCAGTAAGTCAGTAGCGCCAGACAGAGTTTTATACTTCTTTATGTTCATAATTCATGCTCCAAAACCTGACTTGTTAACCTTTGGATAAGGATAATATTAAAGAGTGCCGTAGTGTCTGGTGACCCCACCTTGTATTTTTTCAGCTGCAAAAGCCATTGTTCTGTTAACTTTTTTTTTTTTATTAAGTAACACCCAGCCCCACCACCACCATGATACCAACCAGGCAGACACATGCTTACGAGACACTGCTGCTACCTCTGCATACACTCCCTTATGCAGCCACACACATACTCCCCAATATTACCTATCCTCTAAATGTCTCAGCACTTACCGCTAATGTTTTCTCTTCCGTTGAGAGGAATGGGTGACTGCAGAGTTTTGGTGGAGTTAACTAATGCATCTGGTGGTAGTGATTTACACTGCTAAGAAGTTCTATGAATCACTTGGATGCTGAAAACACTTATTGCATGCATTTCCAGCTGAGAGCACATGGCTAATTAGCATATACCACTCCCCTGTAATGCCTCATTATCATTTGTGACAGGGTAGAAATAACCCACTGTAGTAAGGACATATTGTTCTTATAAACTTAGAAAGTTGAAGAATAAAAGGTTTTGTGGTAACATACATTTTTTGAAGGCTATGAAGTCTGAAATTCAAATGTCTGTCATTATTTAGTGTACTCAGTTCGCAATGATTTTCCAGAAAATGACAGATCTTATGAGGAACACACCAAAAATACAAGACAAAAATCTGTGAAAATCTGAACATTTGAGAGTTGTGCTCAGCAGGGCTGTCTTTGAATTAGAAAGGCTATGGTGAGTGTTAAAAAAAAGGCTTACCTCTACCAGTAACATTGCTGAATCAAGCCAATTGGTGTTCATTTAGGACACAGTGTGTATTCTCACACTCTGTATTGATACAGAACAGAGAATGTATCACTGTAGTGAGTGCTCACTTAGAACACAGACTGTATCCTTGCAATATGTGCTTGTGTATAACAAAGAGTGTTTTGTCACAATAAGAGTTAATTTAGAACAAGGAATGTCTCATCACAATGACTGCTCATTTACAACAAAGAACATAGCACCATAAAAGCCTCTTTATTTAGAATAGTGCAATCTCACAATATGTGGTAAATGAGGACAGAGTGTATATTATCATGCTTGTCATATTTATTTATCCTTTGTTGACAAGGTTAGTCTCACTAGGCTAATAACCTTTTTTCAGGAGAGATCTGAGGTGGTATTTTTACTACTAGGAGAAATTTGAACATGGTATTAGGGGACTTCCCCTATTCATTAAGAGAGTGCGTGTTCCATTCTTAGTGGAGTGACAGCTGGGAGAACAGCACCCAAGGAGATCCAAGATGGTGGATAGTGCAGAGTCAAATGGTGCAGTGTTTGAAGCTCTACAAGATTCTGAGGATCTGTTTCAGAAGAATTTGTTTGTTTTGTTGGAAGCAAATGTTCAAAACAATGATGGATGTGTTATTATAACCCTCCAGTTGGGAGGATTGTGTGATGATATTTTGGATGAATTATTTTTGCAGAGTGAGCTAAAGAGTGGAAAAGATGTTTTATGTGGTGAAATTGTGGACAGAATTCATTCAGAGGAATTGGAAGCTATTTTGAAAGAAACTTGTCAGACAATGAAATCATATGCCGAGACTGTTAAAGAAGCTGCAGGGAAAGTAATAAGAGACAAACAGAGGAAAGGAATGTCAACAATCAATGGACATTTATGGTGAGAATTCGGAACAAAGAAGAAAAAGAAATGGACATCTATGACATTTGGATAATTTAATGGTCCCATTGGGAGTGAAGGCTCCAGAGGTAAGAGCTTTTATACTTGTACATAAGAGGCATTTTCTAAAGTTTTATTTGAGGCTGGCTCTGTTCTGGGAAGTTTTTGGAGAAGTATGAGAAGAAAAAGAACTGTAATCCATGGAATTCTTATATGGTTAAAACATGTTCAATTTTGAACTGAAGCTGAAAGAATGACTTTAAAGAGACATTTAAGCAAACATTGTAAAGAAGTCATGGACATTAGCAAAGTCTATGATAACAGAGAATTATGGACTTGGGGGTGGGACTGTCATATTGTACTGAAAATAGAGAAATAAAAAATGTTCATATCCATAGAATGATAAATGTAGAGGATAACTGAGGTATTATAAAATACTGAAGACACCAAAACCATGTTAATTTTTGCTGTGGAAAAGATGATAAAGATGATTGTTTGATAAGTAACTGTGATTAAAGGAAATGTTATATTTGTGGGGAAACAGGTCATGATGTAAAAAAGTGTGAATTGAAATGTTATAAATGTAATAAAATTGGGCATTTATAGATGGATTGTAATCTAGAGAAAAGGATGAAGAAAGGAAAAGTGAGCATAAATGAGGACCGTATATGAAGATAAGAAACAATCCCAATAAAAAGTTAAACAGGGCATAGGAAAGCAAGATCAGAGTAAAAATAAAGATAACGATAAAGAGAAAAATGAACAGAAGATAATATTACATATACATATATATGCATTTCTGAAATAACTGATGAGGAAGACATAAAATGGAAAATAATGAAAGGTAAAAAGAATTCTGTTGGCAAAAGAGTGAGAAACAGAAAAAGAAAGTTTAAAGGGATAATTTTACACGAGAAAAAAGAAAGGAAGTGGATACTGAAATATTTCAAATGTACACATTTTTTGGTATGCTACAACATGGACATAATGACAACTTCTGAGTGCATTCAGTAAATGTATATAGTATCAAAATATAGGTAGAAGTATAAGCATCCTAAATTGGTGTAGTAAGTTTGATGTTGATGTAATAATATTGGAAGATATAAGATTTCTGACACAAGAAGAGAGATTTCAAACAAATAAGCTTTGGGGATGAGATACAATATGGACCCTAGGAAAGGAACTATGTTCAAGCATAGTTGTGCTTTGTAGAAAGTCAATGAAAATACTAAAGGTAACACTAGCAGTGATGGAAATATTAACTACTGTAGTTCTCAAATGGCCTAATCAGCTATAGAGAATTACAGCAATGTATGCTTATGTTAGAAATAAAGAAAGGGAAAATGTATTTCCTGAAATTATGCATTAGGTAGTAATTCATTTAAATATAATATTAATAGGATGTTTTAATTGTCATTTGAGAGGAAAAAAGAAGAAGATAAATGATGTTAAGAAAATTTTTGAAATTATAAAATGTGGCAATTTAAAGATTTGGAATAATAATTTGTGAACATATAGTCTGGGTATATATAAGATGGAAATAGATTTCATTATATCACAAGATTTAAATATAGGTAAGGCTTTTCAGGTCACTCTGTCTTATGGATAGAAATACAAGAAAATAAGGTCTATATCAGATTGGGAAACGGAATAAAAAGAATAATGAGAAATTATGGGATGAAACTGGCAAAAAGACAAGTATGTGTTTATGGAAATATTCAATTTCCACTAGAGTTTGTCATAAAAAATGGTCTAAGTGGTGTCCAGCTTTGAAAGAAAAATATAAAAAATGTTTTTTAGAATGGCAGTCAGATGTAAGAAAATCAGAAAAAAGTATAAAGCAATGTGTATGGATGGTTTAAAGGACTTGCAAAAGAATGTTAGAGAGTATTGTGTGATAGAATGGATGATTTATGAAATGAATCAAGAGCAATTAAAAATATTATAGGTAAACAAGATGATGTATCAGCTTATTTGAGTAGCATAGTTAGAGAGTACACTAGTATAATGAGAGAAATGAAAGATGATAGAGGAGAGGTAAGAAGCTCTCAGGAACAAATTATGAATATCATAATAAACTATGTAAAAAAATGCTTCAAGTACAAAAAAGAAAGGCATGTTAAAAATTTCACAGAACAAGAAAATAAGGACTTAGAAAATGAGATTTCTTTTATAAATTAGATAAGATACTTAGACAAGTTAATTTACATTCAGTTTCAGGATCAGATAGAATAGATTTTTAGCAGATTGGCAGAATAAAAAAAACTTCTTAAAAGTTATGAATGAGTGGTAAAATGAAGGTTTTATGTATAAAGATGTATGCAGTGGTATACTTAAATTTGTATGGAAAAAGGAATATTAAAATAAAATTGAAAATTGGAGACCTGCAGTACTGTACAATATAGATTATAAGATTTTTAAGAAAATATTTCAGAAGGGAATGCGAAGTAAAATGAAAAGTATTATGAAAGACATCATATATAGTTTAGAGGGAAAAGGATGTCAGGAATTATTGCTCATAGTAAGGAAAATTGTGGATGCTATTACAAGCAGGACTGAGGAGAACAAGATCATGATAGGAGATTTAAATAAACCTTTTGATACAGTAAAACATGAATTTTTCTGGACAATTATGTAATAGTATAACATTAGTAAGAAAATTAAGAATGTATGTAGTACTGCATATAATCAAAATAAAGTAAGAATTTTAGTGAATGGCTGATTAAGCAAAGAAAGAGATATAAAGAATGACATATGTTAGGGATGTTCTATGAGTAGCATATTATTTGCATTAGTTATGAATGTATTAGTCAGAGATGTACATTTACACATGAGAGGTGCTACTTATATTTCTAATGAAGGGATAAAAATTCTAGTCTGCGCATGCAGATAAGATATCTTTATAATGAGAAGCAATGTCTGCATAAAAGAAGTTATAGGTTATATACATCAGTGTTTAAATATAATAAGCATGATTTTAAATGAAGAAAAAAGAAAATGAATGGGTGATCAGTAAACACAAGAGGAGGATCTTTCTCAATGAAAGAAATATCTGTGTGAGGAACAATGGAATAGGATACTAGATGAAAAAAAAGAGTTTTCCTGTCTTTCGGCTTTTCTCAGTTAGGGGTCGCCACAGTGGAACTCCGGTCCGCTAATCATTGGCAGTGAATTTTTATGGTGTAGAGTTGCCAGCCCGGCGCCCAACCTTCAAAAAAGGCATACACACACATGCATGCACGCACCTACCTGCATGTCTTTTTAAAGTGAATTCGACCTTGGGGAGGACATGCAGACTTTGCATAGACAGCACTCCAGCCAAGAATGAAACTGGAGAGCCTCTTGCTGTAAGGCAACTGTTTTTGGAAAACATACAAGCCATCTTTTAATAAAAAGGCTTATTTGATTAATTCAGTTATACCGGGAAATACTGCATATTTAGCTAGTATCTGTATGTTGCAAATGATCTACGAAAAAGAAATACTACAAGTATTTGTTTTCTTTTATATGGGTTTCAAGACTAAATCCAGTGAAGAGAGGAGTCTTATGCATGAACAAGGAAGATGGAGATTTAGGATTACTAAACCAAATTGTTTATGCTGCTGCTTCTTTGAATTCATGAAAGTAATGAAATGTTATCAAGAAAAAATTATTTTGCAGAAAATAAAAACGGATGAAACAGAAAATGAGAGGAAAGTGTAGTATAAAATATCATGATACAATATTATGTTAATCCTTGGACTGAGCTCATAAATGAAAAGCTAATCCTATAAAAGTAGAGAAAGCATGGTGTAAATAACCAAGTAGAATGTCATGATTTTTTATGGAGATTAGTGATTAATAAATTGCCAGTAAAGAGAAATATTGTATATAAAAATATCAGCGAAAGAGTTTGTATATGTGGTAAAGACAAGACTACAGAATACATTTTTTACAGTGTATAAGAGTTGCAAATTTGTGGGGAAATTATGTAAAGAAAATTTCTCTGAAAATATAAACGAAATAAATTAAATAAGTATGGATAAGATTGTTTATGGATATTATAGCCATAAAAATAAGGAACATGTTAGCAAAACAAATAAAAGATTATTTTATGTTGCGGAGATCATTTGGAATGAAAGGCTAAATTAAATCATGTTTAATGGTAAATGGCTACTAGCAGTAATTTTAAGAAAAAAATAGATGGTGGTTGTGGAAAAAGGAGTGGGCATCAAATAATACAATGAAGATGGAAGTTTAACAGAATAAGAAAAGAAAGATATCTATGACTGTATGACAATAACAAAAAGGAATGGAAATGTATACACTGTATACATTTGTAAATATGTAAGTTTATAAATAGCATTGTACATAATTTTTTTTTTTAATAAAGAACCCCTATTCCTTTTGATAGGTGCACTGGGATCTTTTACATCAATCTGAGTTATGACCAACCCAAACAGATGAGACCTTGGTTTAATGTCTCATCTGAAGGATGACATACTTGGGAATGCAACACCCACTTATGTTGCTCTGCACTGCCAGTAATCAATCTACCTGGTGTGGGAATAGAACACACAGCCTTCTGTGTCAAAGCTGAGTCTGCTACCTCTTGCACAAATCACACTAACAATGAATGTTCATTTAGAACAGAAAATATGTCATCACAATGAATGTTTATTTAGAACAGAGTGTATTCTCACCATTAGTATTTTTAAAAACAGAGTGCATTTTCAACTGTGTGTTTATTTGGAACAAGACGTATATCATTACAATGAGTGTTCATTTAGAGCAGAGAATTTTTTCATTGCTTTATAGGGAATCATAAGGCCATTTATGCCTTGCAATACCGACCCTTCTGCTGTATCCTCTTTCCTCAAGAAAGGTAAGAAAGTCAGTAATGGATTAAATTTTTGGATACCCATCCAATCATATGGGTTTAATTTGAATGATGCTAGGATGTCCCTTTGTTTAAATTGCAGAACAAGTCTCTTCCAGAGATGGGTTAAATATCGCATAACAAATTTCCTAACAGATTTCATTTATATACCAGAGGAAATTTAAGCCTTTACTACAGGTCTTAGTGGAGGTATATGACTTTTGAAGGTAGGGTAGATCAAAGATCCCTAATGCCATTGAATGCAAAGCATAGAACACCACACAACAGCCTATAAGAAACCAAGTAAAGGTATAATGCTTCATACCTTTCCTAGCAGCTCAGGCTTTTTAGGCTAACAATCTTCTTGGTTAGCAACCTCTGGGACCTTTTCATTTGCTTCATATAGCTAGAAAGGTACAAGCCAATCAGGGCATTGTACTCAAAAACTGGTCTAGTTAGGCTGCATACAGAAAGATGATAACTGATTTTCACCAGGTTCACATGCCTTTAAATATTCTCTGTACTACATAAAAGAATTCCTGACTGCTGTTGCTACATGGTGATTTTAGGAGAGGAATTATCAACCATGTTCCAAGGTCATTTTGCAGTGAGGTACTAGTGATAATGTACATCACACAAAAGAACTGTTTACCAAATGTGACAGCACTATAATTTTTCACATTTAAGTTTAGCCCCTTTTCCATGTGTTACATGTTTACAAGGGTTAGTTCCTGATGTAATGATTGGGGACTGGAGGAAGATTTGACAATAATACATAATAACCACATGTAAAATAGAAAAAAAGGAGAGTTCATGATGATGATGATGACCTAGCTTGCCATCATTTGCAAATGTAGTCAATTAAAGGTCCTTTTTCCTAGTTTGAAGATTAGAGAAATAGATGTTGTAAAGGAGGAGACCCATTACTGAGCCCTGAGTCACACCACTTGCAATCTTTACACTTTCTGAGGTGGAGATGTCACTTTACCTATATGGATTTAATCCTTCAGTCAGTTGTCTATCTGCCACATCATTCATGTATCTATTTTACACACTTAGTTATTTAGGAATAACAGCATTTAGAACACAGAATGAAAATTATAACAAATATCTGTTTAGAAGAGAATTTTTTATCACACTGTTCATTTAGAACAAAAAATGCATCATCATAATGAATATTTATTTTATTTCATTTGTATTTGTCAACCAGGGAAGAACACTGATCTCCAGGGACCTTTAAGTATTAATTTAGAACAGAGTAAATAACAATGAGCATTCATTTAGAGCAATTAGTGTATTCTGACACAGTGTGTTCATTTAGAATCAAGAATGTATCATTATAGTGAGTGTTCATTTAGAACAAAGAATGTATTCTCAAAATGAGTATGAAAATTCATCATTAGAGGAGTAGCCAGAGTGGGACAAAGTGAGCAGCCTCCCCTGCTGGAAGATGTTAGAGGCACGACTGATCAGAAGTGCAGTAGTAGCTGTGAAGAAAATGAAAACACTGTCATCTATGTTAGCATGTCTGAGAGCAGATTTGTGTATATTCTCATATTAACTTGTATTGTATGACAGCATGTCTAACTGTGAAAATGTAAATATCTTTTTAAAATGTTGAATATTTCCCTGTTTATACAAAATGCTTAAAGAATCTATCAGTGTTTTGATACATTTCTAATTGCACATGTTTGTGATGGAGATTCTAAAGTACAAACTGTCTGTGGAGAATCAGCTGAACATTAGGTGATGTCATTAGAATGTTCTTGGTTCCTATGTTATTATTTGAACAGATGATTGACAGAAAAAAAGAATCTTTTCAAATAGCTGATTTTTATTTAACCTGGACTATAAAAGAGACTGCTGAAGTCAGTTGTGGGCAGTTAGTTAAGAGTTGCAGTCAGCTGCAGTGGATACCCAAGAAAAAGGATTCACCAAAACCCGTAAGCCTGCCTTTGCCTTATGATATGTTTTAAATTAGATCAGGGACAGTATTTTCTAGTTAGATTAGGAAAGTTTAGTTATTTAGATGAAGTTTTTCTAATATGATAGACTTCTGTCCTACAGTTTAATTTTATATTTTTGGTGACTGAATTCCGGTGTTTATTAAAAATTATTGATTTACATTCTTGTAATAATTTTACTATTATTAAATGTTTTTCATTACTTTATATTGTGGCTGGACAATCAGTGTATTTTTTAGAGATTAGAGAATATTTATACTTGTTTGATACCTTGAAGGGCTTGTAGACCTGTCTGACTGGTGGCAGCATTTACTATTTGTACTGGGGAGGGGACACGGCTCTGTGTCTGGCTTCCCATAAGTGTTAGTGTATGTGAGATTTAAATTTATTTTTTCTAAGATTATGATCTTCTATCCTATTATTTAATTTTATATTTCTGGTGATTGAATTCTGATGTATACTAAAAATTACTGATTTACAATCTTGTAACCATTTTACTTATTATTAAATGTTTTGCATTACTTTACATTGTAGCTGGACAATTTGTGTATTCTTTAGAGATTAGAGAGTGCTTAGACCTGTATGATACTCCCCAGATCACCTGAAATGCCTGGCTGCTTCTGGTCATAGCTATCATTTATTTTGATATTTAATTTTTTAATAATTGCTCAGCCTTTGAAGAGCTTTTAGACCTGTCTGACTCTGGTGACATTGTTTACCATTTGTACTGGGGAGGAGAGACAGCTGGAAATCTGTGTCAGGCTTCCCATAATTGTTAGAGTATGTGGGATTTAAATTTATTTTGAGTGTGAGTGAGTCAGAGGTCTTAAACTGGAACACATTGCTCTGAAGTGTATGATATGGGATTATATCTGGGGTGGACAGAGGTATATTTATTATTTTTTTATTTATATATTGGCATTTGATTACTGGGAAAGACCACTGGGCCAGTGAAAGCCCATTTTCTATGTAGGCCCGGGGAGAGAAAAGCTCCAAGTTATAAAATGACAGAAAAACATTTTTTAAATATCACAGAATAAAGGTTGCATAAGAATTGTACAATAAGATAAAATAAAAAAATAAAATTGCATGAATATTATACAATACAGATAAAGGTGATAGAATGTTATATTATCAACAGTGTTAAATAATGTCAAAGTACAGACCATCAGATCATTAACAAATAAAGCCAGGCAATGTGGTTAAGCATTCTACAGATTGTAAGCTCTTGAGTAAGCATACAGTTCAAGGAGTTACTTATAATGAAGAATTCTAATCTATATAAATGTAGAAGTAGAACGCAATCTGGAGAGAGAGAAAAAGAAGGAGGAGGAGGTGATTAGGAGGTTACAATGAGGCAAGAGGAGATATTACGTAGTTAGTGTTCAATAAGATTAGAAAGAAAATTAAATATTTTCACAGGGGCTAGAGATGGACAGATTGGATCAGTAGATATACTAAGTAATGGCAGAGGAAGGAGTTGAGCAATTACAAATCCATTTGGAAAGGAGATGATTTGCAGAGCAGTTTTAAAGTTGCAGGAGTTATGTTGTAAGCAAATGGATGTAGGCAGAATATTCCATTTTGGCTATGTTCCATGAGTATAATAACTGTCCTGCAGGTAATTTTGATTTATGAACTTGAAGAAGCTGTTGTTCAGATCACAGAGGCCTAGTGGGGTCATACAGGCTGAGTAGAGAGAAGAGCAGGGCAGTGTTGTGGTTTATAAATAAGTTTATGAGCAGTTGTGAGCTAGAAGAGTAATAGATAGTAGGGGAGTTTGAGCCAATTTTGATTGCAAGGAGGACTGCAAATTGGTTAGTAGAGGTGCACCCCAGGTTAGAGAGGGTAGTAAGTACAATAGTGCTAGTACTTGTTTAGTATGGAAGGAGAGGAACTTAGTGTCTGTAGAGCAACCATAACTTTTTATGGGTTTTACTTCTATTATTTTGAATATGCAAATCAGATTTGAGATTTTCATCAATTATTACTCATAACAATTTAGTGTGGGTTACTAGCTCAATTTTTGTAGAGTTGAGAGAGTATATGAAAAGGTCAGCTTTGTTTAAAGGGGATTGTCTCTCAGGTGTGAAAATCATAAGTTTAGCTTTTAAGGATATAAAAAAAGTGATTATTGTAAAGCCATGTCTCCACAGTGGAAAATGCTGCCTGAGTATTTTGCTGAAGTATTTTTGTACTGGGTGCAGAGCAGGCTATGGTGGAGTCTTCTGCTTACTGGACTAGGGAAGCCCTGTGGGATAGATAGGTGGAGATTGTTAATAAAAATATCAAATAGAAGAGGGCCTAATACTGATCCTTGGAGGATGCCTGTATGACTGTGAAGGTAGGGAGAAATGGAATTTTGTCATTTAACAGTGTGGTCTCTGTTAGAGAGATAGCTTTTGAACCAGTTAAGTGACTGGGGAGATAGCCCTATGTTTGAGACCTGAGAGAGGAGGATAGAGTGGGAGATGGTATCAATGTTTTTCTTAGATCTAAGAAAAGGGCAGACACAATGTATCCTGAGTCCCTGGCTTTCTTAACTGTGTCTAAGAAGGAAATTAGTGTAGTGGATGTGCTGTGAAGAGGATTTTGTTTTTTAGTAGAAAGCCTAAAAGTTGTTTTTGCACACATTTTTCAAGGATTTTAGAGATGGGGAAAGTATAGAAATGGGTCAGATGCTGGAGATATCAGCTGATGGGCCACCTTTATGTAGAAGAAGAATGATTGCTTTTTTAGAAAGACAAGGGACATAGGATTCTTGGATTGATCTGTTAATCAGAATGCCAATGGGGTAGGCCACTGCATAAGCAGATTTTAAGAAACTTGGCTGGAATTTTACCGGCTGAATTTTGGCAGGGTTTTAATTTCAAAAGGAATTTTATGATGAATGTGGTGGGGATGGGAGAGAGGTTGAATTCTGGGTGGTAAGACTGTTTTGAGCAGTTAGGTGGTGGGCAATTAATGCTTGGAGTTGCATGATCCAAGGTATGTAGAGTATTATTAGAGTTCTGAGAAAAGAAATGTTGTAAGGGGGGATGAAAAGAGGTGGCTGTAGGAACTGAATTATTTGGGAGAGGTAAAGAAAAAGTAACAGTAATATTGGCAATGGTATCAATAAAGTGGGTGTTAAAGTTGCTGGCTATTTTATCAGGAGGCATGTCAGGGTATGGGCAGGGATTGGGTTTGGGGCCAGGGTTTAAAAGATTATTGATAGAAGACCAGAAAGTTTGGGGGTTATTTTTTCCATTTGTTTGTTGGTTTTTAGAAGTACTGCTGTTTGTCTTTAGAGATGAGCTTTTTAGCTTGGTTTTAGAGCTGTTTATAATGCATGAGGTCAGATGGATTGTTAGATTTAAGCCAGATTTTCCATGCTTTATCTCTATAAGTTATAATCTCTTTAGTAGGCTTTGTTAACCAGGGGTATGATTGCTTTTGATTTTTTTGGTTCTGGTAAGAGCTAGACTCTCCAAAATATTTAGAAAGGTGTTACTGAAGTAAACTAGAGTGTCATCTAATGAGGGAGTTTTAAGACTATTCCAGTTAAGGATTTTCAGGATGCTATTAAATGTGAGGGGGTTAAATTTTGAAAGGTTTTGGACAAGTTTAATATTATGGACTTTAGTGATGTATGTATAAGCATGGACAACATAGGATAGGAGATGGTCGCTAATAGAGCTGGACATGATGCCTGAAGCTATGCATTTGGAGGGGTCTGAGACTAAATTCCCAGGGAATAGAGCATGTTCCTGTTGAGATCTTAAGGGAAATTGTTGAATTTTACTCTTGTGTGCTCTGTTCTCTGGTGTTTTTTGTGACGCTCCCGCACTGGGGTCACTAGTGAGGAGTGAGGCTCCACAATTACTGACCTGGGTTTTAAGTGGGGGATGTCACATTATTGTTGGCAGTCATGTGGGATATTAGCTAGACGTCACATTATTGGTGGCAGTCTGGTGGAATATTAACTAGATGTCACATTAATTGGTGGCAGCTTAGTGGGATTTTTAACTGGATTTCAGTAGCCCATGGGTAGTTGTCATTAAGGTGTGCACTCTTGACAGTCACAAGCTAAACATTCAGAATTTCAATCCACCACAGTTTTATTTATTTCTCTTAGTTAGATAGTCAGGGATAGCAGGCAAGGATGTCAGCAGAAGATTTTTGCAAGCGACAAAGATCCAGTTGGCTAAGGAGAGTAAAGCCAGAGGATTGGTGCATGCCAACCTGACCAAGGAAGCAATGACTTCAGCCTTGGTTGCAGCCATAGCTCAGACCAGCCATTTAGAGGATATCCAGTTTGGTGCTGATGATGTGCAGCCTGCCAAGACAGGCAGTCCAATTTTTCTTCGGAGGACCTGAGAATCCATCTGGAGTTAGAGAGACTGCGCCTAGAAGCCAAACTACCGCATTCAGAGGAGAAACAGCATCAACATGAATTGGAAACCAAATGTCTTGAACTAGAATCAGCAGAGAGCCTGAGGCGTTTAGAAGCAGAGGACAATGAGAGACAGCTTGAGGAGAATGAAAGACAGCATGAGGAGAATGAGAGACAGCATGAGGAGAATGAGAGACAGCATGAGGAGAATGAGAGACAGTGCAGCATGAAGTAGAGCTTCTTACCCTTCAAGAGGGTCATGCAAGTAATGGGGAAGGGAATAACTGGACCCCAGAAGTTGTAAAGGTCCATAAACTTTTTCCTTAGTACGGGGATGGGGATGACTTTGATAGTTTTATTCATATCTTTAGGGGGTATGCAGACAATATGATGCTGACCGTGAGCTTTGGGTTTGGCTCCTGACTGCCTTACTCCATGGTAAAGCTGTTTAGGCTGTAGCAAGGTTAAATGATGTAGATTGATTGAATTATGACAAAATGAAACGTTGCTTGCTTGACTGCTTCAAACTTACACCGTAGGCATAAAGAAAAAAATTTAGTGAACATACATGCAAGGCAGATGAAAGTGTACACGATTATATTGCTAACTTAAGTACTTACTTTCATGAGTGGGTGTCAGGTCACCACTTTTGAGGGACTGGCAGACCTTTTCGTGAGGGAACAAGCCCTCAGTACTTTGCCTGATAACATGAGAGTCTGGTTAGCAGACCGTGAGTGTAACTCTGCAGAGGAGTTGGGCAGAAAAGGGGATCTCTACTTGGCAAGCAGAGCACCACTGCATAAGAAAGGGATACCCAGTGCATAAGTCCATGGGCATAAGGGAACCCATGGGGGCAGTCTAAACCACTCCAACAGTGTACACCAGTAATGGGCGAAACTACTAATCCATATGCACAGTTAGGGATTAAATGTTTCAAGTGTAACCAGAGGAGACACATAGCAGCCAAATGCCCATCAAGGCAAGGTGAGAAACAGAAGATGACGGAGCCAGTAAATATGGATGACAAACTGCCAGTGGTAAGTTGTTTAGAAACAACTGGTGTGCTAAATTATCACCAGAATTTATATCCTATCTTAATAGATGGTAAACAGGTTACTGATAAGAGGGACACAGCTTCTGATATAAACATTGTGAGGCCTGCAGTGGTTAGAGAAGAGCAGTACTTGCTTGGGCAGTCCACTCCAGTCAGAGCATTAGGAGGGACCCCATTCCAAACATCTTTGGCTAGGGTTCATCTTGACTGGGAGGGTGGAAGACGGAGCAAGCAAGTAGGTGCATTTCAGGATATTCCTGCAGATGTCCTGACAGGGAATGACTCTGATGATACAGTACCTTGTGTACATGCAGTGACACACAGTCAGGCTTGTAGGTCAGGTAATCTTGGAGAAACCCAGAAAGATCTCATACCTGAAGCTGGGACTGGTGTGGTGGCTGTTTCAGAGAAGGTGCTATTTGGTAGCAGTAACTGAATGTGAGCCACATCTGCTGGTGGGAACTGATGTTCCCTTGGACACGGTGACTGTGAGGATGGAGGTGAATGGTAATACCAGAGTGAGAGCGAGACGCAGCTGTCTGAAGTGACTAGACTTTCTGCAGAAGGGCAACTGGGGAAGGTCATGAAGGTACAGTTGAGACAGGCTCATCTTATGGATTCTGTTATAAAGCTTAAGGGAGATGGCTAAGGAGACAGCTGAGGCTTAAGGAAGAAGAGAGGCTGTATCCCGGAACAAAGGTTTGTTGCACAGACAGTGAATTCCTGGAAGTGGGTTAGAAGGTGAAGTTATATGATAGTTGGTAGTGCCCAGAGCTTACCTTCCTGCACTTGTAGCCACAGCCCATGACATTTTTTTTCTGTCAACTATTGAGGCAGAAAAGGTGGCAAATGCTTTGCCAGAAATCTTCAGCAGAGTACGTTTTCTACAGGAAATACTGACTGACCAAGGTGCCAACTTCATTTTAGACCTGCTGACTTGTCCGTAGAAGCGTTGTGGGGTGAAACATCTAAGGAACACCCCCTACTATCCCCAGACTAATGATCTTGTGGAGAGGTTAAACTCTACATTGAAGACTATACTACAGGCATTTGTAGATCAACATGTTAGAGAGGTCTTGGATAGATTAAGTAGGGGAAGATTAACCATTAAACCTAGTAAGTGTCAAGTAGGTATGGCAGAGGTTACTTACTTAGGACACAGAGTGGGAAGTGGTAAAATTAGGCCAGAACCTGTCAAAGTGGAGCCTATTCAAGAGTGGCCAGTTCCTGTTACGTAGAAACAAGTAACACCATTTCTAGGGACAACAGGATAATATGGGAAATTTGTGCCCAATTACAGTACCATAGCTGCACCCCTTACTAACCTAACTAGGAAGAATAAACCAAACAAGGTAGTGTGGACCACAGATTATGAGCAGGCATTTCAAAAACTTAGAGAGTTTGGGAAGACACCCTGTCTTAGCTAGCCCAGATTACAATAAAAAGATGCTTCAAATTACGGGGAGGGGGTTGTACTTGGACAAGTTTTCACAGAAGGAGAAGAGCACCCAGTGGTATACCTGAGCCATAGACTCCAACATACAGAAAAGTGTTATGCAGCCATGGAAAAAGAATGTTTGCCCATAGTGTGGGCATTGCAAATCTGCAGCTCTATCTTTATGGGAGTAAATTCACTGTACTCACAAATCATAACCCTTTAACATGGCTTAATAGGGTCAGTAAATAAAATACCAAGTTACTGAGGTGGAGTCTAGGATTATAAGCATATGATATAAACTTACAACATCACAGTGGGGTTAATAATGCCATTGTGGATGGATTTTCCAGGAGAGGAGTGGGTTAATATTCCCAAGTAGACCCATTATTCTCAAGTATCGGTTTTCAAGGGTCAGTTGAAAATCATGCATGTGTTAGCATGTCTGGCAGGAGATTTGTGTATATTCTCACATTAACTTGTATTGTATTGTATGCCAGCATGTCTAACTGTGAAAATGTAAATACATTTTTAAAATGTTGAATATTTCCCTGTTTATACAAAATGTTTAAAGAATCTGTCACTGTTTTCATACATTTCTAATTGCACATGTTTGTGAGGGCGATTCTAAAGTACAAACTGTCTATGAAGAATCAGCTGATCAGTAGCTGATGTCATTAGAATGTTTCTGGTTCCTATGTGATTATTTGAACAGACAATTGAGAGGAAAAAGAACCTTTTTCAAATAGCTGATTGTTATTTTTAAAATAAGAGAGTTGAAACTGTTAACCCAGACGATAAAAGAGACTGCTGAAGATAGCTCTGGGCACTTAGTTAAGAGTTGCAGTCAATTACAGTGCTGTGCAGTGGATACCCAAGAAACAGGACTCACCAAAAACTGTAAGCCTGCTTTGTCTTGCTGTTATGTTTTAGATTAGATGAGGACACTATTCTCTAGATAAATTAGGAAAGTTTAGTTATTTAGATGGAGTTTTTCTAAGATGATAGACTTCTGTCCTACAGTTTAATTTTATATTTTTGGTGATTGAATTCTGGTGTTTATTGAAAATTATTGATTTACATTCTTGTAATAATTTTACTATTATTACATGTTTTTCATTACTTTATATTGTGGCTGGACAATCAGTGTATTCTTTAGAGATTAGAGAATGTTTATACTTGTTTGACACTTTGAAGGGCTTGCAGACCTGTCTGACTCTGGTGGCAGCATTTACCATTTGTACTGGGGAGGGGACACAGCTAGAAATCTGTGTCCAGCTTCCCATAAATGTTAGTGTGCGTGAGAATTAAATTTATTTTGAGCGTGAGTGAGTCAGGGGTGTTTAACTGGAACACACTGCTCTGAAGTGTATAAGGGATTACATTTGGGGTGGACAGAGATATATAGTCCAGTCCAAGGAACTAGAGCACATTTTTGTTGTGCTCTTAAGGAAAATTGTGGAATTTTACTCTTGTCTGCTCTGTGGTCTGGTGTTTTATGTGACGCTCCCGCACTAGAGTCAGTGGTGAGGACTGAGGTCCCTTAATTACTGACCCGGGATTTAAATGGGGGATGTCACATTATTGATGGCAGCCCGGTGGAATATTAACTGGATATCACATTATTTGTGGCAGTCCAGTGGCATATTAACTGGATATCACAGTAGTAGTAGTTAGAAACGTGTTGTGTGTACTTCATAGCAAGAAGATTAAGGAGAAACAGGTTTCTTTTTGTTTGTTCCTCAACTTACTGAAAATTTGGGTTGGGACACCAAAATGGGGAAAAGCAAAGGGCACAAGTTAGCCAGCAATAGTGCTATGGCTGTATGTTTAATCACAGCGAGTATAAAATGAAAATGCATCATTACAATGAGTATTCTTTTAGGTCACTGTATCATTACAATTAGTGTTCATTTAAAACAAAGTATTATCATCACAATCAGTGTTCATTTAAAACAGAGAGTGAATCATCACAATGAGTGTTTAGAGCAAAGGGTATTATCATATCAAGTGTCCATTTAAAACAGACAGTGCATTCTTTTTTCACTTTGTGTATTCACTGTGCTCATTTAGAGTAGAATGTGCCAATGCAATGAGTGTGCATTATTGTTGTGACAAGTATTCACTTGGAACAGAGAGTATAATTTCTTACTATCCCTGGGATTCAGAAAGGCTTAACTAAATGTAAAACCTTATCTTGCAAGGTCTCTGCATCACAGTATGCCTTTCTGATTAATATACTGGTCTCTTGCTATGATTTTCCCCTTATGGGGGCTTTTGCATGGAGAGTAGTCCTGCAGACAAAGCTGCATGCTAGTGCAGCAGTTTGTTGGAGTGTCTATTGCTACATAGCCATGTGCTTTATCCCAGAAATGTTTACAGAAACCTGCTACACTCAGCAAAATGATTCAAATAATTCTCTGGCCAAGTAAAATTTAATTCTAGGAGGAAAATTTTAAATGCTGTCTTTTGACTGTGGTTATCCATTCACATCTATGAGAATACTCATAGCACAAGTTAAATTCAGTGAAGCCTGTGGGGTGTGTCAGTGTGTGTGTGCCTGCCTGTGTGGTCACAGGACTGTAGGTAGGGAAACAAATGTCTGGATGTGTGTGTGGATATGTGGATGTTTCCATGAGTGTGAGTGAGGGGGGCATGATTTTGTGTGTGTGTTTATGTGTGCCTGTTGGGGGGTGCTTTTGCTAACATAGTGCATGGGCTGGCAGGGAGAACTATTGTCAACTATTCAATAAATTTAAATGTTGAATTTAAATTAAAATTTATTACATAAATTTAAATATTAAATTTAAATTTAAATATTGTAAACTATTGTCAGGTTTGGTAGCACAGCATACAATTTAGAGACATTGTAATAAGCCACTGATGAGTTTCTCACTGCAGCTTTATCGGCTCTCTGAATTGCAGTTTCTCTCATTGTGCTCCTTGACCAACCTGCATTGGGAAATTACCATAGATGAAGAAAAATTCTTTGGATCACAAGGTACACATTGATTTGGAACACAGAATATATCTTCAAAATGAGTATTCATTTAAAACAGAGAGGGTTTCAGGGCTAGGCACTCAGTGGGGTAAATAGTAGCTCTGGGTGATTTGGTCACATTGTCTAATGTTGATTTGACACCCCAACCCCATGTATACATGGAAAAAGGGAGGCTGATGACGATGACAACTGCATCATCACGAGAGCTCATTTAGAGCAGACAATGTATTATGAGAGCTCTGAGTATATTTACATTCAGTGTATCCATTTAGAACAAAGAATGCGTCATTACGGGTGTTCCATTTAGAACAATGGCTATATCATAATAGTGTTCATTTACAGCAATGCTTTCACAAGAGTTATTCTTACAATGAGAGTACTTTTAGAATAGAAAGTTTTATAGGTTCTCATTTTTTCTACTGTGGTTGTACTCTGTTACAAAATATGTTTACTTGTATGCTTCTCAGTTGTTCTCTTATTTCAGTGATTTTTTGCAAGAGTAATAAAACAGTTTTTTTCACTGTACTTTAAAGAGTTTGTTTCTGCTGCGATTATACATTATCAACTCTTCTAGCCTTCAGAAATATAACATGCATTTTAAGCTGTTTAATTCCAGAAATAAATTCATTCTGTGCACATGTAAGACCTTTTGTGTTTGCATTATCTTATTATATACTATGCATATGTATTACTGTTTGGTTAAAAAAAAATAAGTATTAAAGCAATGCAACAGTTCCAATACTGAACCATCTGGAACCCCAGATGGTTATGTTTACTGTCAAAATTTGCAGGATGTGAAATAACCTAAAATGCTAGGCTGCAGAAGTACTTATAAAGTAAAGTTATTAGCTGTAGGGAAAATCCACAAAAAGAAAGCATGTCTAAGAGAATATAACTATGAATGGTTTATAAGCCACATCCCATATCAGTGAAATGTGCTCCAGCTAGCATAACTTCTTCCATGTTTATTTGCTCAGTTAATGAATAAATTGCAGTTACTGGAATGCAGCTAGGATAAGGGGTCAATTCAGAAATGTTACCTTGAAGTGTATACCCCCTAATAACTTTTCAGTATTTAGATACATTCCTACTGCAAAGCTTTTCTACAAAGACATGCAGCATTCCAGTGGGCTGTCCCGGTGGCCATGCTTGTTAGTGAGGCATTCCAGGGAGAGATATATGCTAATTAGCTATGTGTTCTCTAGACCTTCCTGCAGTAAGACATTCATACTCATGTCCACCCATTAATGAGAATGTAAGTGACAGGAGTTTAGAAGACAAGATGTGGGGGGGTTGTGTCATGTATGTATATGTGTTGGTCTGAGTGTGTGTGTCCACCTGGGAGATCGTAGTAAGAGGGTTAGTGAGGGGATGTGTTTGTGTTTGTGTGTGTGTGTGTGTGTGTGTGTGTGTGTGTGTGTGTGTGTGTGTGTGTGTGTGTATGGAATGAATGCATATGCATGTGTGCGTGTTTGGGTTGGAGGGGATATTGTACACCCACACTCCCCTACAGTAACAAGCAAATCCTGCAACATTAGATTAGGGGTAGCTACTAGACACCGGGAATAACTATTTCATCTCCTGCCATAATAGCATTTAAATATAAGAAGGATGGAGTAAAAGCCACTAGACACCAGAGATTACACTTAACAGTGGGCGTAAATGGCTGAGGTGGCACTATCAGGGATTACACTTAACATCAAGTCTTAACAACACTTAAAGACATAGATGGGGGCATGAGCTACCATGGATAACTCTTACAATGTGCCTTAAGGACACTTAAAAAAAAAAAGAGAGATTGAGAGATGATGTAGGTCAGTGGGGGAATCACTAGACACTAGAAATAATCTAAATAGTGTACATTAAAGGCAATAAAAAGTATTCAAACTCTGGACACTCCCATCAAGGATATTAGCCCTCTGCAACACCACTTGGCACCAGGGATAGCATGGATAAACTTAAAAAATATATATATTAAATTACAATGGAGAAAGGAGGAAGGCGTTGAACCCTGCACCCATGACACAGGAAACACTGGATCTGACCTGCTGCACTAAATGAAAAGCTAGTATAACAAGTATTTTTTTGATATAATGAGTATTCTGTGATTATGTAAGGCCAGTAATAGTTTGCAAGTTATAAGGGAGAGGGTCAAAGGCATATAAGCATACCTCTCAACCTTGAAGTGTAAGAAATCTATAGACAAAGCAAACAGTAATGGTGGGACAAAGCTATGCAGGACTGTTTGACCTATTTGACTCAACAGAGTTCTCTCTCAGAGCATCCTCGGGCTAGGCTATGAAAGAGTCATTATACCTTCTATGGCTCAGAAATGTGTCTGAAAGACACTACAGCAAAGTGCAAGACAGTTTTCTATTGGCAGCTTTGCTTCCTAGTAGTTACAGGACTTGTTAATGAAGAGGGCATTTCCCATCATGCACAGCACTAGTGGCTAGTCCACTGTCATTAGTAAATGCACATCTCTTGTATATTTCACAATGTTAGCTACTCACTCTCCTATAGTGGCTAGTTGCTGCTACTGATTGCTCAAAAGGGTTTTCAGCCCAAAACTGGATCAGAAAAAACATTTGGTTTTGGGTGCTGCCCACTTCACTGTCTTGGAAGATAATAAGACTGGGTTTAATTTGAAGACCAATACAAAGGTACTATGTTTTTGCTTGTTTCTCTTGCTGACATAGGATTTATGACTGGGTGCTAATGAATACATTTACAATAAACAAATGTTGAATAGTCAGTCTCAGTTAGTATGAAAGCAAACACCACTAAACATTAAAAAAAAAAAAACACAGACACTATGATATGACGTACCATTTGCTGCAGTCCCAGACAGGAGCAGTACAATCACAGAAAATTGAAACACAAAGTGTTTTTTCTGAGTAATGGGTAGCAGAGGTGGATAGAAAAATTAATCTAGAGGTCAATGTCACCATCATCAAACCCATTTTTCACATTTTTACATGATATTGGTACATCACATCAACATTAGTCAATATGATGAAATGACCTAGATGCAGCGTTTACACTGCTGATGAGGTGATAGAGAAGGATTGCCTGAAAAATGTGGTGGTATACATACTGTGGGACAGATGAAATTATGATATCAGAGAAAAAGCCAAAGTAATTCCAATTGCAGAGAAGGTCAAATAAAGCAGATTACAGTGGTTTTGGCATGTGTAAGTAAACAGAACACAATCTGGTGAAATGATTTAAGTGAGACAGGAAGAAGGCTATAAGATGTTTTTCAGTTATGTATGTATTTAACCTGAAAGGGAAACCCAACAGTGTGCTGAACTAATAGCAAATGGAACTTCTTATACTGAACCAGAGGATTTAGCAAATTTGCTAGTTGATACTTTAACTTCAATTTCACCCCCCCCATCACCCCAGTTACCCTCCAGAAAATATCCTCTGCCATTTCTCCTTGAATTATCATTAAGAACAGTCCTTGCTGCACTCTCCAGCACTAAAAACACAATTCAATGGATCTTGAAAACATCCCAAGATGACTCCTAAATAGCTTGAAACATGACCTGTCAGGCCTACTACAATCTGTATTCAACCATAGCCTCCAGACAGGCTTTGTCCTCAGGGAATGGGGGACTTCAACATCATCCCTCTACACAAAAGTAGAAAATCAAAACACCCAGGGAACTGCACGTCCAAAAGTTTGATTAGTCATATATGCAAGGCTATGGAAAGAATTATCATGGACCTGATAAAGACATAGGAAATCATTGTAACAAGTATTTAATGAAGTTATTTCTAAACAAGTCATACTCTGTTAAAGGCTTGTAAAAGCCGAGGAGCTAGAGCAGTGATTTGGTGTGTTTTGTTTTTAATAAAATGTTAAAGATTCGCTGGCTTTTTCTTACGTGGTGATATAATATTGGACAATCTGTGGTACCAGTAATCTACAGTATTATTTTAAATTATTTTCCTATAATTTCCGAACTCTTGATTGGCACTGTGTCAAATTGATGAGTATTGTCTTGTGTTTTTATTATTTATTATTAAATATTTTTAAACCTTTCAACTGTGGCTGCTTTGTGTAGAGATAATTTAAGCTCTTAGAGTACACTGCAGGTATTCAGTGATACTGTCCAGGCCACTCCAAAAGCTTTAGCCCTGGTTCACACTTACTATTTGGATAACAGTAATATTACACAGTGAAATTGGTCACCCTTTGGATAGAGCCTCATTAGTAGCTGATAAGAGTAGTTGGCGGCAGTGATTACTACCTTATAGCCTGGCAGGAGGGGACATAGCTGGAGAACCTGTGCCAGCCTTCCCCAGGAATGTCTGTCTGTATGTAAAACAAATCTCAAAGTGTGCGTGTGTGTCAGCTACTTGGGCAGGGACATGAAGCATTGGTTGTACAGAGAGGGTACTGGAGGTTTTTGCTTGATTACTCGGCTGGGATCTGAACCCTGCCACTGTGCCAGTGGGGAGTCTTACTGGGGATCTGGAGAGAAAGGGATAAACCAGCCCCAGACTGACTGTGATCTATGTGTGCTCTTAAGGGAAATTATACTTTACTGTGTGTCTACTTGTTATCCTTCCCAATGTGCATGCCCCTCACTGGTGCTAGTGGTGAGGATTGAGGCTACTTGATTATTGGACTAGTGCATGGGTGTCAAATGCCCTTTATTATATTTGTTTTGCTTGTTTAATCTTTGTTCATGCCCATTATACTTTTTTGTGTTCATTTTACTCTAAACATGCTATCTTTTGTTTGTTCTTTGAAATACCATACATCATATAAAAACTGACAATACTCATCACTGTATGCAATCTAATCTGAAACTGATTTTCACTGTATTTTTCATGTCATGATAATGTGGTCTAATGTGAAGAATAGCATAGCTTTTTATACCACTGTAACTAAATCAGAGATTTATTTTCTTTAACAAAGGATGTAGTATATATTCATAAAGTAGTAAGTATCTTTAAATTGGTGAAACAGTAAATGGTGCACACTGCATGACCAAGATCACTCACTCACTATCCTACAGGAAAATTTTGGGCATGGATGAATATCGTTTTATTTCATTTCATTTGTTTTCACATCTTTATTTGTGAGTCATTATTGAGTATAACCAAAAGGACACAGACACGCATGCCAAAATGAAATTAATAACCAAAAACACCACATGCTAAAGGATGCTTCCAGTGGAAGTCACCAATCACTCCAACAGGCATTCTTTTTTTGTTCAATTATTATCAAATCACTCAAACATAAACATAAATAAAAACCAAAGGTTAAGCACTTTTGCCCTATAGGTAATTTAAAAGGACTTTATCAGAACAATAATGATCCTGTGTACATCTCTTAAATAACCTTTTAGTTAATTACACATGGCACATTTAAAGATAAGAGAATACAACAACATGTAAAGATAAAACTTCTTTTCCCATACCCAACATATATCCAAGCATTGACTTGAACTAAAATATTAAGATATAAATTTAAAAATGAAAATTTAAAGGTAGATGCCTTCATTTGTTGAAAATACCCAACTGATAAAAAAAATGTAAAAGTTAAGTTTGTTCTAAAATATGTATAAATACATAAACAAATGCACATGAATATAAAGAAGTGAAGGGATGTTAAAAAAAAATCTATTAATAAATTAATGAATTAAATTGGTTCTACCACGTATAGGCACTATATCATGAATTATGAAAAACCTTGATTCATAAAATTAATAGGGGTTACTAGAAAATTAAAAAAAAAATAAAAACTGAAAAGCAGATAAGAGCACTAGAGTGTAGCTGCAAATATGTGAATCATTATATTTCTGATCAAATTAATTTTGAAGCAAAACAAAGCATTTGAACTATATTTTACATCCAGGGAAGAACATTTAAACTATATTTACAATATTGCACTTATCCTGCCTTTTACATCAGTCTTATGCAATGTGGTTGCTCTTTATCTGACATTAAAGCTAGTCATTTAAGGCATTTTTATAGTCTGCAGAGGTTTTAAGTTTCTGTGCTAGACTCAGGTGTTCATACTGGTCCCTCGTTTTACTGCATTTTTTACTAACACTCTTCTGAATTTTTATACTTGGAGGATGTTGAGCTGTCTCTGCCACTACTCTCCTCCCAGTCTCATCTTTTGCATACCTGACTCCAGAAGCTTCTCCCAGTCTTATCTCCTCTGTTCATCTTACTGGTTACTGAGAGAAGAAACTGGGAAGGCCCTTCCTTAGACTGTTAGTACACTTTGAGATTGCTTTAATGTGTGTGTGTGTGTGTGTGTTCCTAGTTGCTGGCTTGTCTGCCTTTGAATCACCTTGTAATTACTTGTAGTTAGTAGTTAGATTTGTTTCTGATACTCTTTCACTTGTGGCTAAATAAAATGTGTTTTTACATTAAGAAGATTTGGACTGCAATTCTAGTGGGAGTAGAAAGGTAGCCTGGTCTGTCCCAGTTGGAAAAAACACAGTGTGATTTAAAAGTGAGAATTACCTGTTGAAGCTAGTTATTTGATTTGTTTGGATACATTTTCATTTTTCACTAAAGTGTGTTTTTACATTAAGAATAATGGGGCTGCAATTCTCGTAAGAGTAGAACGGGACCCTTGTATATTCAAGATGGGAAAACACAAGGAGGCTCAAAGGAACAATTGCTTGTTGTAGCTAGTTGGTACGTTTTCAGTTTTGGCAAACCAGTGTGATTTTACATTAAGAAAGACTGTGACTGCTATTCTAGTGGAAGTCAGTCTGAATTGGAAAACACACAGGGAGGCTTACAGTGAGATTGTGTCATTAACCAGATGACTTATGGACTTAGTTGTTTGGTGTTAATCTGCAATTCAGAGCTACTTTGCTGTGCCTTTACGTTAAGACATTCCAGGATCATCCATCTTGTAGACAGTGTTTACCTAGTCTCTCAGTTGGGAAGCATTCCATGGTGTTCTAAGTGTTGTTGTTTATTGGCCAGACAATATGGGAGATTCTGTCTGCTATAAATTAGGTATTTTTTCTCAAAACTGTTCCATACCTTGTATAGTAGCAAGCCTATAAAACTAGTACTTAGGACTTTAATCTGTAACACAGAAAGGCTTTGTATGGAGCTAAGCTATGGGCAACTAATTAGCACATCAAATGGCACTAATATTATATAGCTTTAACCCTAGACACTACTCAGGTGACACCTGTAAAACTAAATTTGTAAACCATAATAGCCCAACCCTAATGCAGGTGCAAACAACATGGATTTTACAATTTCTTAATGTCTCTGTGGCTATCTTGGTCGATATGGGCATCCTGAGACAATGTAGCAATTGTCTCATGTACTCAAGCAACTATTTAATCCTTAAAGAAGCTAATGCAATATGCAAGAGATCTACATAAGTAACTTCCTTGTAAGCAAACATCTCACTTACAAACAATGCTGGAACATATACAGTACATCCTTCACACATACCACTTTCACCATAGACATAGACCTTTTTATGCTGTGGCACTTAAAGAAACATCTCCATACCTCAAAGACCTCCTAAGCCGTCAAATGCAACACCTTTCCTCAGCAACCAGTAAAGCACACACCAGAAACACCACCTACCACCACACATACACCTACACCCAATGATGCCCCAAGAAGAAAGTCCAACACAAACACTACCCGGTACTCTTGCATAGGGGATTCTATTATATGACACACAAATACTCCCCTCAGCAGTTTGTACAAGGAAAAGATAACAGTTAGTTGCCTACCTGGAACTAGGATCCACAATATCACCCACACACACAAGTCACTGCACCACAGGTGCCAATATGAATCTATCACAGTCCATGTGGGTGTAAATTACCTGACACTTATCTGACTGGACTATATGAAAAGAGACATAGTGGGTGTCTCTGAATATATGTTACAGACATGTATGTATCTTGCATCCTTTTCCAAGAATGATACCAGAGTATGAACAGAAAATTATTGATTTTAATAACTGGCTTAGTTTCTGGTGTTGCTGCATGAGAATCCAATATTTATCAGCATGGGACTATATGGTTAACAGGCTGCATTGCTTTGTTATGGATTGTCTGCATCTATCCTCCCTGGGCTTTTGTTTGTTGGCTAAAACTTGAACCACTCCTTAGAGGCTTTTTGAGGCAATGTTAAAATAACAAAACTACCAACACAGCAAAAAAAAAAAAAAACCTCAAGGTAAGCTTAAGCTGTTACTGTTCGATGTTTGGAGCATAAACAAGAAATCCCACACCCTAAAACCCCTCCTCACTCTGGAGGATGTAGACATCTGTGCTGTCAGCAAGTCATGGTTTTAAGTCACAGAAATTACTCCAGCAGTGAAAGGCTACAGAGTCTTCCACACATTTCGACCAACAGCAGCACAGACAGGGGATAAAGGTGAAGGTGTCTTGATCTACATTAGCAACAAATACAACTCCAGGTTGGTTAAACAGGGTGATGCTGTGGCTTTCATCCATGTCCAAGTCTCTATAGACAGGGATCCTTACCATGTCCCGGACAGCTACAGGTCACTCTTTGTGACCCAGGAAGTTCACAGCTCATACCTAGACCTACTAGAGGCACACACCATCCAACCAAATACCCTATTCATTGGAGACTAACTACCCCCTATAGAATGGGAAACGTAAACTGCCTCTAACTCACAGGCACAATGTTTTCTGGACTTTATCAACACAAACACCCTAGACCAGATAGTGCACAATCTAAAATGAGGATCAAACATATTGGACCTAATACTCACCAACATGTCTGTGAGTACCTATGCAGAATTATTTACAGAAACCCTCTACAAACATGTTAATGGCTACACTGGGCCTGCCATACCTACCAGAAATAAGCTCAGATGAAACACCAATAACAAACCCCACTGGTGTAATGCTTAACAGAGTATATAACAAAAGAAAAAAAATCATGGCCAAAATCAGAAAGAGCAACTCTCATAGAAACAAGAGCTTTCTGATTCAACTAAACAAGAAACAGAGAGGTCTAATAAGGTTTGCCAAGGCCAATTATGAGGTCAGAATATCCTCCAAGGATAAGGACAATCAGAAGGCCTTTTTCAGCTGTCAGGATATGTAAAGTAACACTCAGCAGTGTGCAGAACTGGTGGTAAATGGCACAGCCTTCACTGACCAAGATGGCATAGTGACTCTATTTGACTGATAAATTAAACTAGAATTTCACCCCCACTACCCCCTGTGAAATCTCTTCTAGCACATCCCCAACTATCAATAGGCAGCAGGTCATGGTGGTGCTCACTAAGACCAAAAACACTGATTCAATGATCCCTGACAGTATCCCTAGTTGCCTTCTAAATAGCCTAAAACAAGACCTAGCAGGACCACTAAAGGCACTCCAACTACAGCATCAAAACAGGTTACATTTCAGGTGAATGGAAGGCTGCATTGGTCATTTCTCTTCATCAGGGTGGACCATCAACTAATCCCTGGAACTACAGACCCATTCGTCTGGCGAGTGTGATATGCAAAGTCATGAAATATATGATCATTAAATGATCAAGGACACTGTCAACCTACAGACAGTGGACACATCCCAGTTTGGCTCTGTTAAGGGATGGTCTTGCCTACCCAACCTGGTAGATTTCTTCAAGTGGGTTACCAAGGCTATGGCTGAAGGGTAAATCATACATACTGCCTACCTTGACCTGGTCAAGGCATTCTATACAATACCTCACTCTGGTATTATTGACAAACTCTCAGAACTAGGCATAACTCCCTTTGCAGCACAGTTGAGTTATATCTGGCTCACAGACTGAAACCAAGGAGACAGTATAAGTGAGACTACCTCCATCAGGAGACCTGTCACCAGTGGAGCACCCCAGGGTTCTGTGTTGGGCTTACTCCTGTTTGGTATCTACTTCTTGGAAGTAAAGGCCAATGTCAAAAGTTTCTGGGTCACCAAATTTGCAGTTGACTGCAAATTGGGCACTAAATTAGGAGCTTTTATAGAATCCCCCAACAGTAAAATGCTACAAGAGGGTCTAACATAAACAAATGACTGGTGCCAAAGCCACTGATTAAAACTCAATGGAAAGAAATATATTACATTACTCTTTGGGAAATTGCCTACACAAGTTAATTACAACATCAATAAAACAGTCCTACGAGTTGACCTGATATTACAACATCAATAAAACAGTCCTAAGAGTTGACCTGATATTTAAGGACCTCAGAATACATGTACATAGTAATATGGACGTAGATCAACACATAGCAATAAAATTATTTTATGTCACACAACTCATAAGCAAGGATATGACATCCAGGCCCAAGGAAGATATAGTACCACTCTACTCAGCCTTTATCAGACCCATCACTGACTACAATACCCTCTTTGGCATGCACCTAACCAGCCACTTGCAACATCTGGAATGCCCTCAAAGTGTCCTCACCAAGAGAATACAGGGTATGAATACCCTTCCCTACACAGATTGCCTTAAGTCTCTATGTCTGTGTTCAGTCTCATATAGGTTACTGATAGGCAATCTATGCCTAGCATACAAGACATCCTTAGATCCAGCTCTAATAGATCTCTTGCACATCCACAAAACAAACAGCACCAAAAACACGAGATCCAAGGACCTGAACTTTGCCTAAAACATAAACAGAACATGGCTGAGATACCAATATATGCGTCAAAGGATCCTTGCACTATGGAATAAGCTTCCCATCAATCTGAAGCAGAGTTCATCCCTGATCCTAATCAAAACAGTCCTTGATCGTTAGATGGGAAACTCACCCCTGGTCTGACCCCATGTCTCTGATGGACAGAGGTCAACAATAAGTAAGTTAATCCCCAGCTAACACATCCTCCCCCACTACCCCTTAGATATTTTATTACTAACATCCCACCATATATGCATGCAAGGAACTTGGGGACAAAACTGGGCTGGGTTACATGGTTAGGCATGTAAAGACCCCAGTGGTCCTTAGCCTAGTATAAACCTATAAAACTATGATTCTATGTTTTTAATCACAACTGAGTAGCATGTAATTTGGGTACAGGTACAACAAAAATGTATTTATTCAGTCCAGGTGGTTGACATTTAGCCTAAATTGCCAAAGTAATTATTTTATTCAAGTTATATTTAGTTTACAATTAAATTAAATTAAGGCTATGAGTGTGTTCTACAGTAACATATTTTCTGGTCTCATCATAGAGAGTATTCTACAGCCATTACATGCCATATGCTTCAGTAACACTGTAATGAGTATTATGCAGTCATTGCAGGGGGTGGTCTTCAGTAACATCACATAATGTGATGGAGTTATTATGGCATGTGCTGTGCAGTAACATCACAACATGTGATTTGACATCAGCAATGTGTGTGCTCTATAGTCTACATATTCAGCAGTACAATCACACAGTGTGCTCAGAAGTCATCACAGATTGCAATCTACACTTCCCATGGTGTGTGTGCTGCAGTCATCACAGTGTGTTCTGCAGTGACATCACAGTGTGTGCTCTGTAGTTGTCAGAGTGTATACGTCAATAACATCACATTGCATGTTCTGCAGCCATTGCAGTGTTTTGCAATAACTGCACAGAATGTGTTCTGCAGTGACATCACAGAGTGTGCTCTGTAGTTGTCAGAGTGTATACTTCAATAACATCACATAACATCACATTGCATGTTCTGCAGCCATTGCAGTGTGTTCCACTGTAACAAGACTGTGTTTTCAACTGTTTTAATAGCATGTGTTCTGCAGTAACATCAGACAGTGTGCTCTTCAGTTGTCACAAAGTGTATACGACGGTAACATTGCACAGCATGATCTACAGTAACATTACCGATTGTGTTCTGCTGTCAGCAGAGTGAGTATGTTATGCAGCCATCACAGAATGTCCATCTATCCACAACTTTTTTTCCCATTTTTGCCTTTGGGGTCAGGGTATCATTTCAACAGTGACAATCAAGGTTCAGAAAGTAGGGTGACTAGCCCTGCCATGCTAGTTCTTCCACACCATACACTTGCACACACACTATTGCTAGTTTATAGAGTCCAGTCCACCTATGCCATGTCTTTGAAATGTGGGAGGAAACTGAAGCACCGAGAAGAAGGCCAAACAAAAACAGGTAGGACATGTGTAGGTTTCCTCTGGGTGCTCCAGTTTCCTCCTACATTCCAGGACTGGACACATTAAATTGGCCATAGGTGTAAGTGTGAATGCAAGTCTGTGGTGTGAAAGGCCTATCATAAATTCTGCAGTGACATTCATGGCTAGATCCAATACAAGTTGACACAGTCACCTTCCTAGGGTACAATGCTATCTTGACAGCCTTTAGATCATCACTACATAAAAAAACAAAAAAAAATCTACTATGCTGTTCCATTTTGATCTGCAACAGCTCAAGTGTCTTCCCATTCATTGGCTCAAAGGTAGACTCCATGACAGAGAAACTTCCTGGAGCTTGTCACAGTCAAACTGGACCAGCAGCAGACAAGCCTACAAGCTTGAAAACCAGCACTAGCTGAGCCTTTTAGAAATGTTGATACTATGCAGTGCTGAACACATTGCTGGGTTTACTGTGGATGTAGTAAGTAAAGTAACTATGTAGTGCATTCTATATTTGATATATGAGTGTGTGTGTGTGTGTGTGTGTGTGTGTGTGTGTGTGTACTTCTAAGTATGCAAGCACTCTGGCAGAGTACATAGCACTTCTCATTAGTACTCCCCAGTTTTGCAGAACAACCTTGATTTTAAATCATATTTTGCCTTAATTCTCATACAATGCTTCATTTTCTGGTAAACTGCTGTAGAGTACAGTTAATCAGTAATACTAGGCATTATCATTTCATAGTTTTAATTATTCAAAAAAATCCATACTGTTATAAAACCCATTATTTTTTTAACTTTAAGTGAATTAGTGTAATCTGTTTCTCTTCTACACATCATTTTGCTGAACGTTTCTGATATTGCCTCATATGTTTGTCATTGCTTGTAAAACATTTGATTTTCTATTTTCTAGTAAATCACTTAAGATTACAGTTTGTCAGTGAAGCCAGATAGTAAGATTTTTGAAGTTCTTATTGTTCTGTATTTACATCACAGTTTTTATTCTGCAGTAATCACAGGGCATACATTACCATCACAGTGTGCCCTGCAGTGACAGAACATTGTTTTCTACAGAACACACTCAGTAATTATGGAGCTGATTCTGCAATGCCATCACAGAGTATGGTTTGCGTTTTAGTGTGTGTGTATCACAGAGTGGATTCTGCAGTCTTTACTAAGTGTGTGTTCTGTAGGTGTAACTTCTGCTGTCATAACAGAATGTGCTCTGCAGTGGCATCACATAGTATGTTGTGCAGTCATTACAGTGTGTTCCGCAGTGTGAATTTTGCAGTTGTGACCAGGGTTATATGTTCTTCAGCAATTTCATTGACTGCATTCTGCAGTAACATCAGATACAGTCCATTGCCATCATCACAATGTGTGTTCCACGGTTATAAAAGAGTATGTACTGCAGCCATCATGTAGATTGGTCTTTAGTTATACCACGGTGATTGTTTTGGATTGATGAAGTCTACATCACTTAGGATCATCCATTACCAACAGTTCAAAAGATAGGTGCTAGAAAACCGGATATAGTGGTCCAAGAAAAGAAGACAAGAGTAGCATTGGTCATTGAAATTGCCCAGTGATTACAGTGTCTTGCATACAGAGACACAAAGTCATAAAATATCTGGATTTGCAGGTAGAAATGAGAGCAATGTGGAAGAAAGATACCCAGACAGTTCCAATAGTAGTAGGAGCAATGGGTCTCATAAAAAATAATCTACAATTGTATTTAGCTATGTTACCAATACATGTAACTCAATATGAACTGCAGAAGGAGTCATTACTGGGCACATTGTGGGTTCTGCAAAGAGCACTTCTGGCTAACATCAAAGAGTGAAACAATACTAATTTCATGAACTTTAATCATACTTTGACTTAGGAATGGGGGTCCATTCCTGTCATGGTATTAGAAACCCAAAAGATTTGGAGAAATTAAAAAACACATTACTGAGTGTGGCCTGCAGTAATCAAAGCATAAGGTCCGTAGTTATATCAGTCCCCTATTAGCTGATCGAAGACGCATTCTTTCAAATGCATCTTGATCAAACTTTATAGTGCAAAATGGCAAAATACCGAAGCGGCATATAAGCGAATTCTTTCCCTGGGAAAGAAATTGCTTGGCCGCCTTCAGTATTTTGCCTTCTTCATTACTATAGTGTGGTCTCTGAGTTGGTATATATTTAAGTAGGGGGTGGGGGGCATAGCCCCCCAGATTAGAAATAGTTTGTGGTGTGCGTTTCTCGGAACAGAATATTTTTCCCTGGGGAAAAAAATTGCTGTTTTGAGTGTTTGAGATTGCAAGCTTTTGTTTACATGGGGTCGATGAATCAGCGTTCGCTTTTCTAAGCGTTCGGTGATTTAATATAGACCCGTTATATCACAGTGTATGTTCTGTACTAATCACAGAGGAGGACTTTAACCATAACAGAGTTCATAGTGCAGTAATATCACAGTGGGTTCTGCTGCTGTGCCAGTCCACACTGCAGTAACATCACACAGTGTGTTCTGCAGTAGCATCATAGATTATGCTCTGCAGTAAAGCCAGAGTGTATTATGCAGTAACATCAAAGAGTGCACTCTATAGTAACAGTGTGTGCTCTTCAGTAACCACAGAGTACCTCTCATCAGGAACATCACAGTATATTTTTTCAGTCATCATATAGTGTGTTATTCAGTAACATCACAAAGGGTATTTTCAGGTCATACAGAAAGTGTTCTTTAATGACATCACAGAATTTGTTACACAGTGACATCATACAGTGCACTCTGCAATCTTACAGTGAGCAATGCAGCCATCAATGAGTTTGTTCTGCTCTCTTCCCAAGAGTGTGTTAAGCAGAAGTGTGCTCTTTAGTAACATCACAGAGTATGTTCTACAGTAACACAAGAGAGTGTGGTCTGCCATCATTAGAGTGTGGTCTGAAATAAAAACAGAGTCCATTCCTCAGTTATCACAGAATTTGCTCTGCAATCATCACACACCATGTTCTGCAGTCACTACTGGGCACATTGCGGGTACTGAGAAGAGCACTTATGGCTAACATCAAAGATTGAAACAACACTAATTTCATGAACTTTAATCAAACTTGGAATGAGGTCCATTCTGGTCATGGCATTAGAAACCCAAAAGAGACTTGAAGAAATCAAAAGACAGTCATCACTGTGTGTTCTGCAATAAAATCACAGTGTCTTACAGTGGGATCACAAAATGTGCTCAGCAATCAATTTCAAAGTTTATTCTATAGTCATCACAATGTGTTCTACAATAAAATGACTGTGTCCTGCAGACATCACAGAGTGCGTTCCACAATACATCAGAAGACATGTTTTGCAGTAATTTTAGTGTGTGTGTGTGTGTGTGTGTGTGTGTGTGTGTGTGTGTGTGTGTATGCACAGTAATACAGGGTGTGTTCTTAGTCATCACAGTGTGTTTTGCAGTGAAAAAGAAAAAAAAGGTGCATGTTCTGCAGCCAGTGTAGAATGTATTATGCAGTAACATCACAAAATGCATTCTTCTGTCATCACAAATTGTGCTCTATTGTCACATCACAGTGTGTGTTGTGCAATCATTTGTGTGCGGTCTTCAGCCATTGCAGATTATGTTCTGTTATAATATCACAGAGAGTTTTGTGAAGTCATTGCAGAGTGTTTTCCTCAGTAATCATGGTAAGTGCTTGTCATAACACCACAAAGTGTATTCTGCAATCTTCATAGAAAGTTTGCTGAAGTCATTACAGAGAGTTTTCCTCAGTAATCATGGTAAGTGCTTGTCATAACACCACAAAGTGTATTCTGCAATCTTCATAGAAAGTTTGCTGAAGTCATTACAGAGAGTTTTCTGGAATAATTTCACAGATTATTTTGTTTTTGCTGTTTGTCTTACTAAGATATAGGTGGTCAGTGACTAGTAGATCTCTAATGCTGCTGTAAGTGAGTCGCAAATCACCCCTGGAGTCTATACATCATGAAGTACAGGAACAGAGCCTTCTGTCTTTCCTGGTAACTAAGTTTCTTAATTCCAGAGATCTTTTTTCATATGAACCTTTGCATCTTTTCAGGTTTGTTGAAATGTCAGCTGAGATATACACTAAGTGGAGCACTATACTCTGTAATGGGTCTGATAAGTGATGAATATCAGGAGTATAACAAACCTGAATCTAAAAAGTACTTTTGGCTACTACTGGTGATAACTTGAAAGATTTCCAACAACAGCTGCCTTATGATGATGAAAGGAGAGGGAACTGATGACCCAAGTGCCCAGTCATTAAAGAAAATGATGTTCTTCATATAGATCAATGAAGCAGTAGCCTTAGCTATATGAGTCATATCCTGCCAAGGATATAACAGCTGGCCAGCTTACAAAGCTTCAAGGTACCTTCCACATGCCCAATCTGTCAAGCAAGTTCTGAAAATCATTCAACAGGCTTACAGATAGCAGTCGGAAGAAAGTCCTCCTTTCCAGGGGGTCATTCCTCATCTTGAAGATTAAACTTCTGTTTTCACCTGTTCATCAAATGCTGACCCAATATGTGCTAGAACCAGTTTACACTGTATAATGTCCCAAGGAGTGATAGAACCAGTTCACACTGTGTAATGTTCCAAGGAGTGATAGAACCAGTTCACACTGCGTAATGTTCCAAGGAGTGATAGAACCAGTTCACACTGCGTAATGTTCCAAGGAGTGATAGAACCAGTTCACACTGTGTAATGTTCCAAGGAGTGATAGAACCAGTTCACACTGCGTAATGTTACTATAGGATATGTATTGGATTTGAATGCAGAGTACAACATGTGACCTTACTGCAGCACTAACACTGTGATTACTGATGAACATACTCTGCCTTGTAACTGCAGAAGAAATACTATATTGACTGCAGAACCCACTCTGGAATGACAGCAGAATATAATCTGTGATGTTACTGCAGAACACACTGTAACAAATGTAGAACAAAATATGTGATTTTTTTGCAGATTTGATCTTTGATTCTACTGCAGAAGACAGTCTCTGATGACTGCAAAATGCACTCTTTGACCTTTCTAAACAATATATTCTGTGCCGACTGCATAAAATACTCACAGATAACTAAAGAAAACAATATGTGATGACAGCGGAATGCAGTCTGCGATGACTGTGTAGTACATGGTGTGATGGATGCAAAACACAGACTTGTGATGTCACTGGAGAACAAACTCTATGACAACTAGAAAACACAGTCTGTGATATTACTTATTACAGTTATAAAGGGTTGGGAGGGTGGCCTAATGGTTAAGGTGTTTGCCTTACAAACACAAGGTGTGGGGTTTGAGTCTCACAAGGGATAATTGGTTAGGCTTAAAATGGCTCACAAGGGCAGTTAGCTTAGTACTATCTATAAACCTGTGAATCAGCACATGGTATGACGACTGCAAAACACACACAGTGATTGATGTAAAACACTCTGTGGTGTCACTGGAAAACAAATTCTATGACAACTGCAAAATACCCACTGTGATGTCATTGCAGAATACACAATGTGATGACTACAAAAGGATCTCTGTGATACTACTAATGAAAAATCACTCTATGGTGTCACTGTGGAACAGACTCTGTGACAAATGCAAAACGCACATGTTGATGTCACTGTTTTAATTTCTCCAAGATGTTTGAGTTTCTAATACCATGATGAGAATGGACCCCATTCCTAAGTCAAAGTATGATTAACATTCATGAAATTAGTATTGTTTCAATCTTTGATGTTAGCCAAAAGTGCTCTTTGTAGCACACACAAAGTGCCCGGAACTGATTCCTTTTGCAATTCATATGGAGTTCCATGTATCAGTAGCATATCTAAATATGGCTGTAAAAGTTTTTTATGAGACCAATTGCTCTTACTACTACTGGAACCTGTCTGGGTGTCCTTCTTCTACACTGGCCTTGTTTCTGACTGCAAATCCTGGTATTTTATGACTGTGTGCTTTTCTGTACATAAGACACTGTAATCACTGGAAGTAGCAATTTCAGTAATCAATGTTACTTTTGTCTTCTTTTCCTGGGCTACTATATCTGTTTTTCTCGCAACTATTTTCTTAACTGTTGGTAATGGGTAATCCCATGTGATATAAACTTCATAATTTTCTATAATGCTTTGCGGCTCATGTTTCCAATGTTTCTCAGCTACTCCACAGGTTCATAGGTGTTTACTAGGCTAATGACCACAAGGGCCTTTTTAAGGCTAGCCAAGCATCCCAAATCTCTGACAAGTTTTGATACTCTTGATAAGTGTAAGCATGGGCCTTGGAGATGAACCATTTACAGGTTACCTGTGCCCATTAGAGACATAGGTGCCAAACCAGGGGTGAATTTCCTGTTTCTCATCCAATTGTCCAAGTTGCACTTGAATTGGGTTAGGGAGGAACTCTGCTTCACATGGATGGGGAGCCTGTTCCATAGACATGGTAGTCTCTGGGATATATACCTATCTCTCCAGCAGGTCTTATTTATATCACAGGCAAGGTTTAAGTCTTCAGAATGGGCAATTCATTCTGGTGCTGTTTGTTTTGTAGATATGTCGGAGGTCCATCAGATTGGCATCTGACAATGCCCTGTATGCCAGGCATAGATCTCCCTTCAGAATTCTGTAGGAGACAGAATAAGGGGATAGGGCTTTGAAACGGTCTGCATAGGACATTTTACTTACACCTTGTATTCTTTTAGTGAGGAACCTCTGTGGACATTCTAATTGTTAGATATGCCTGGTTAGGTACATACCAAAGGGGGCACTATACTCAATGACAGGTCTGGTGAATGCCGAATACAGTGGAATGATGACTTCCTTGGACTTAGATGCCATACCTTTGTTCATAACTTGCGCAGCATAGTATGATTTCCTCACCACTGTAGTCACATGATGGTCAAAGGGTAAATTACTATCTAAGTGTGTCCCCATGTCTGTGACTGCTGGGTCAACTCTAAGGGGTGTGTTGTCAATATGACAGTTACCACGGACGGATGACTTCCCAAAGGATACTGTTATGCATTTCTTGGCATTTAGTTTTAGTCTATGACTCTGACACTAGTTGTTTTTCTGTGTCAGCCCCTCCTGGAGAACATTTGTGCCAGTATGAGATTCAATGACAGCTTCTAATTTGCAATCATTTGCAAATGTAGTCAGCCAGAGACCACTGACACTGGCCTTGACTTCTGAGAAGTAAATTCCAAAAAGAAGCAGGGTCCAAGGACTGATCCCTGGAGGACTCCACTTGTAACTTCCTGGGTCATGTCTGTGAGCCAGTTGGCTATCCACCGAGTGACATATGTGTTTGTACCTAACCTCTTGTCAACAATGCTCAAGTTGGGTATTGTATCAAATGCCTTGGCCAGGTCAAGGTAGTCAGTGTGAATGATTTTGCCCTCATCCATTTCTTTGGTGATCTTCTCAAAGAAGTCCACCAGGTCAAGTAGGTATGATCTCCCCTTGACTAAACCAAACTGGGTTGGGTCCAGTGTCTGGAGGTTTACTATATCTCTATTGATCATCTCCATGATAATTCTTTCCATGGCTTTACATATAAGACTAGTGAGACTTATGGGTCTGTAGTTTCCAGGGTCTGTAGATGGCCCACCTTTGTGCAGAGGCATGACTGTTGCCTTTCTCAATTCATGAGGCACGAAAACTCTCTGGAATTAAATAGTATTTGCATAGGCCCTGATAAGTCATGTTTCATGCTATTAAGAATGCATCCTGGGATATTGTCTGGGCCCAGAGATATAGTGTTCTTGTTCTTAGAGAGAGCATTAAGGACCTGTTCCCTAGTGATAATAGGGGGAGTTATAATTGATGGTATTTCCTGAGGGAAAGTTGAGGGGAAGAGAGGGATAAAGTTGGAGCTGAATTTATCAGCCAGAAGGTTTGCTATTTCTTCTGGCTCAGTATAGGTGGCTCCATTTGCAATAAGCTCGGAACAAAACTGTGTATTGCCTTTGAGGTAGGAGACATAGCTAAAGAATGTTTTGTGATTGTCCTTGCCCTAGGAGGCCAAATTTACCTCAAATTTGGCTTTGGTAAACTTTATTTGTCCTCTGAGTTGTTTGTTTAGTTTGACGAGAGTGCTTTTATCCTGCTGGGTGCACACCTCCTAAATTCAGTATTATAATTTTTAATGTATTTTTAATGTATTTTTCATTTTATATAAATTAATTTGTATTTTGTATTATGGTTATTGATTTGACAAAAATAAAGGTGATGATGTAAAAGGGGAACACAATACTTGATTGGTTTATTCAAGTATAAAAAGACCTGTGATTTTAAATACTTGTGTTTTGCATCTGAGGAAGTATGTTTACGAAAATGTACTCTATGTGGGGCATTAATGTTTTTATCTTATAATTAAACTACAAAGAAACTGTGTCTGGCATGGCTCAGTGTTTTCTTGGTTTATTGTAAGCATTTCAGCTGAGTTATTTCTCCTTTTCTTTGCATTTAATGTTTGCACAATCCTGAATGTAGCAATCTTGTCACATTATTATACCTTTCAATATACAGACACTCTGCCATTAGTGTATCACACCCAGCAACAAGATGTGCAACTGTTTCCAATTCTGTTTCCCAAAACCTGCATTTGTCTGTTTCTCTGACATGTTTAATGGATGTTTTAAACCAACATTTACATAGCCCACTATCTTGGGCTGCCAATATTAACCTTTGGTTTAAATTAATCTCTTCGTAACCATTCCTGTGATAAATTCTGATCAACATGAGGTTATTACAAAAGTTATCTGTACTTACTATATTTATGCAGTTTCCACAGGTTTGTTTGCCTTCTCATCTGATCCTTCACCTTATATTCTTTCTTTTGCTTTTTGGCACATTCCGTTGCTGCCTGATTTTTGTCTACTTCTGGTTTGATTTCCATTCCAGCTTGACTCGGATATACTTCTGCTAAACTAAACAGGGAAGTCATCTTATACTTATTCTCCCCATGTTTTAAAACTTTCTCTATGTTTAGATCTTGTGAGGTCAGCAAATATGTATGCATTCTTATGACTGCAGATATACACATGTAATCAATTTTGAGGAGGCCCATACGTCCTTCAGAAGTGAGAATATAATCTTGGTATATACTAATGTTTATAAATCATTTGACAAGCATGAAACATTTTTCTTGTTTTTCTGTCCAATTGATCCAGTACCTTTTAGGGCCAGTCAATCACTCCAAAACTATAAGTTAGAACAGGAAGAGCAAATTGGTTAATAGCTTTGACTTTGTTCCTAGATGTCAGAACTTTTTCAGTATTAATTTTAATCTTATAAAATATTCCTTACCAACTTTTATTCACATTTGTTCATGTTTTATTATTGATCCTTCATCAGTTCCCAAATATTTATACACTCCCTCTTGCAGAAGTCACATTCCTGTCAGAAACTGATATTTTCTTGGTCATGCACTTTTCTTGCTTTAAAACTTGCTTTTGTACATTTATCGAGACCAGATTACATTCTTATATCATCTGAGAAAGTTTTGACTACTTGCAATTGTTCTTTCAGTTCCTAATCTGATGAACTATACAGTTTTAAATGATCCACAAAGAGAAAATGAGAAGTCTTTAGACTTTGCTGTTTTCTGGGAGCCAAATTGTAGCTATGACCTAATCTATTAAGTAGACAGCTTAATGGGTTACAGGCAAGATATCCCCCCCTTTGAATTTCTATTCCTGGGATAATAATTTGCCCTTTTATCATGGCTTAGCTGCAAAGTGGTTTGTCACTGTAATGTAATCACTCAATGTAGGGTGTATCTTATATATTCATAAGCACTCTGATTTGTGAATGAGGAATGCTGTCAGATGTTTTTTTGGAGTCTATCCATGTCATACTAAGCTCTTCCAGTTTTATAATTCCCCATTATGACTTTATTTAATAACAAATGATTCTTCATTCTGTATGACTTTCCTTTGTTACCTTTTTTTCTATTGCCATGCTTGACTTTTCTTCTAAATGACTAGAAAGTCTGATAGCAACAATTTCAGTATACATTTTATACATTGTTGGAAGGCAAGTTATTGGTCTATAGTTTTTAGGATATATTCCAGGTTCATTCTTAAAGAGGAGTATTTTTTTTCCTATTGTTACCCAGGTCTGCATCTGTTCAGGGTGTGCATATAAATAGTTCTTACTCTTGGCTAAATCTTGATGTAGAGATATTAATACTATTAGCCAGAAGTTAGGTACAACACCTGAGCTGGGGGCTTCCACTTAGGAGCTTTTCTTAATTTTATTTAAATCTCTCTGGCCATTACTTCATCCCATTTCATATCCTGTACATTTGAACTACTCATTCTTTCTTTTACTTCATCTATCCATTCAGCATCTTTGCTATGTTCTACAGGATCTTCATAGATATTTCTCCAAAATGTGTTTACTACTACTTTTTTTTTGTATTGTTTCTATTTCTTCTGCCTTGTTTCCCAGTTCTTTATAAAACTTTTTTGGGTCATCAATAAATTGCTTATTTTTTACTTTTCTTTTATATTTGCCTGCATATCTTCTAAGTTGTAATGCCTGTGCTGATATGTTTAGTTTATTATTTGCAATAGTGTATGGTAGATCCTGGTCTATTCTGATACTGCAAATTGCTTTTATCACATCTATCTTTCTGAACATTTTTCTATACTCTTTTAACAGTGACACTTCTTGGGTTAATTAATCTCTATTCAATACTTCCATGATGGCATTTGCTTTCTCCCCATCCTTTCCCTTATTGCCCTGTGTTTTTATAGCAAGGCTCTGTTATTAATTTAGCTGCACAATAATATATCCTATTTACTTCTTTTATATTGCATGGATGTCTATGAACAGTACTGATTACTGTGTTCATTTGCTTTATCAAATTTCTAACATTTTGGGTCTTACTGATTTTCTGTAGTCTATTTCTTTCATTGATCTTATCTCTATCAAAGCAATTCTTCCCTTAGATCATTTTCATCTAAACTAATGGCACATTCTTTGTTCTCCATTTCCTGTGGGTATTCTACATAAAGCTCCAGAACATCTTCATATGAAATATTCTCATCAACTTCACAATTTGTCATCTGTTGTTCTTTCATTTGGGAACTCGCTGGCCTATCATTCCACAACACTGACTGTGTCAGAGTTGCCACAGTTTGTCTGTTCCTTCCCTTGCTGTGCAACTCCGGCCAAACTTTTGTACTAGTTTCCTACTAAAGGCTCCAAAGTATCCTTATATGGTAACTGATCAGAAGCTTCCTGCTGCACTGTCTTGGGGATTTATTATTCTATCATGTAGCAATCAGACTTACATTTTCTACACTAAATCTTCCCTTCTCAGGTAATCCATAACTTCAGTTTCTATTTCTTTAATTTCACCATTACTAATCCTCTTTTCTACTTTTACCCTGTGTTTTCTTAGTTTTTGTATTGTGAAACTATCCACATCTGGAGGCTTTTGTCTGTATGTCTCTTCAAATGTCTTTGGTGTTACTTTTTGTATTGATTAGTTGTGCTTTCTCCTTTGCATAAATATTGCACCACATTAAAACCTTTTTTTCTTTCCCATGTCCATATTTCTTCTTCATATATGTCCCGCTCCTCTTGACTCTCCTTACCTGGGAGACTCATTGTTCCAGCATGCTGTGATGTAACCCGTGTTAGACTTTCTACACTAAATCCTTCACTTTGCATGTATTCTATCACTTTAACTTCTACTTTTTCACAGCAGATGCACTTTATGATGACTGTAGAATACACTGCTGCTGAAATACTGAAGTATGTTGAAAAGGGAAAGCTAATTTGAGGAGTTTCTCAGATTTTTTAATCCTCCTTCTTCAATACTTGTAGAAATATCCCTTCCTCCTCAGCTCCATTTTTTTCAAAAATCCGACTAACAGGTTTTTAATAAAGTGTCAAAAAGTCAGGAACAGTCATCTCAATTAGTTTGACTATCTGCCTCTTCAAGGTCTTTCCTTTTTCTTCCCACCCTACCTTGACAACCTCTCCTTTTCTCGAAGGCTTATTATTCCATGTGGAACTAGATTTTTACAGAAAGATTGTTTTAACTACAGTCCAGATGTTGACATAGGAGTGTAGAAGCAACACCTCACTGACACTTGGGCAAAGGCCTTTATTCAAGTTTTTCTCTAATAATAAAAAGAGAAGGCTCCTGGAAGGCTGTACTGGACCTTTCCTGTATTATTCCATTCAGTCCTTTGTTCCTCTGCTTCCTTCAATAGCTTCCATGGTAAAGCTAGATTTAAAGAATTCCTGTCATTACATTCCCAGTGGCTATCAGTTCAGGCAATTGTTAGGATCAGCTGTGGCTGACTTGGCCTATCACTGCTCTGCCTTACTCCTTAGATTTCTAAGCACCAAGGGTATTCACAAAATGTCTCAATCCAATAATTGTTTATTGCTGACTTCACATCTTTCCACTTTGGATGAAGCTTTATATTTGTAGACTCATTTTTAAAGTGTCAGGAGTCTTTAGCAACTGCTCAGAGCTCTTCTTTCATCCCTTCTCACAGAAATGTATCCTGAGATGTTTATTAGGGTCTGCCTTGGAAAGAGCCTGTCTTCCTCCAGCTTAAGAACAAATGTTTCTATAGTTATTCCTGGGCTTCTCAAATCAAATCTATATATCTATGAGGTGTTTCTCGGGACTTTGTGGTACATGACATTGAGGATTCTCAGGCTTCCCCTCGCTAGACTTCACATGGGGAAATACAATGACACATCAGATAAGGTATCTACACTCTTTGTCCTTTCAGATTCCAATTCTGGGATTTGCAATGAGGGACATTCTAAAAAGAAGCACTGACACCATCTCACCTACTGTGCCAACCTCCTGAATGCTTATTTTTAAAACTCGAGGTGCAGTTTGGAGGTGAACTCTCCTACTCAAAGCAGTTTCAGTAAATTTTGAAAGAAGAACCAATGCCCATTTATCTAGCTGCTAAAAAGAGGAGCTCTCTTACAGCATGTCATTCTCAGTTGTTCCCTTAAATGAAACAGGCCTCATATGCTCCTTAACTACAGTAGAGAGTTGATTATCTGAAACATCAATTATCCAAACCAGCTAGCCAAAGTTTGCATGTAGGAAAAATTATAAAGTCTGAATATGTAAACATTGTATGTACTCAACTTGAGCATGTTTTTTGAGCCTGTAGGCAACTTGTGTGTGAAAAATATTCTTTATTGTCCAATGGAATCACTGAATAATTGAAAAGTGTATTCCTGCGTGCAGAAAAAGCAAGATTTTAAATGTTTTTTTTTTTATCCAGTTCATCTATATGTTTGATTATCCAAACTACACTAGGTCCCAATTAGTTTGGATAATCAACTCTCTACTGTAATCTTTGAGTTACAATTACAGTACAAAACTCTTAAAGCAAAACAGGGTAACTTCCACATGGAAAGTGAATCCTGCAAACTATAGGCTGTTATACCAAATTAAATTCTTTATGACAATAACAAGTACCCATTTACCAGCCATACTGGAGAACACCTGACTGATTGTCTTTATGATCATGATTAAAAATGTTATGATAGCAATGCACGTACATACAAGTATGCTTCTGCCCTAACACTTCAACCATCATATGAAGATATTATTTCAGCCCCGTATTCTCCATTATTCACGCTTTCTCCTGGTTCTATAGAACCAGTCAATTTGCAGTGCTTGATAAAAGTATGAAGGGAAGACTAAGTTGCTGCCTCTAGAGCATTTCTAGACTCTACCACTTTCTAAAAAGCAGAACTATCTGTAGCACTGATAGAATGGGCTCTGACTTTATCTGGAAGTGTCTTGCCGTGATATGAATAATAAAAAAAAAAAAAAACACAAATGGCATGGGACAACCATTTCAAAATAGCCTATTTTGATTCTAAATGTCTCCTTATTTCTACTTTAATGAGAAAACTAATTAGAATTTCTGAAGTCCTTTGTCTTCTCAATATGTACATCCAGAGTGTGCAGAATTTTCTCTCCCTTATTTTTTGGTACTAGATGGAATACAGGGAGATGAGCAAACTGATTCAAAGTGAATTCTGAAATCAATACTGGAATAAAATAAGAACTGCTTCTCTAAGATGTATCTTTAAAAGGGCTCTGGGTATCAGAGAAAAGGTAGGAAAAGCATACAGGTGAATTTTTGCCCATGTGAATGAAAAAGGCATCTATTTTCCGGGCCTTTAAGCAAGGACTCCTGGGGTAGATTTTCCTTAACTGGCTGTTGTGTGGATAATTTCCAGGAAGACCCTAGAATGCATCTTCCATTCGTGGGGGTCTGTCCTGATTCTGCTCAGCTTGCCTGCCACAAAATTTTGCTCTAACAGAACATAAGGAGCCTGCTAGGATAGACTGAATTGTAGGGCCAGTTCCCCAACTAGCACTGGTAATCTGCAAAGTGGGGGAGGGGTAAAATCTGGTTCTCCATGTTTATGTACCATACGATTATTGTGTTGTCTGTGATGGCTAACAGAGCTATTGTACTCCTGAGATTGTTTAGTGATTAGACAGAATTTAATAATGACAATTACTTCAGTGTTTATCTGCTTTTTTGTTCTGATGATTCCACTAACCTTGCACTTTTACCCTTTTGGAAACAGCTTCCCATGCAAAATTTGATGCATCTGTGAATACATATTGAGTAGGGCTTGGGGTATAAATAAGATCTGGACTGAGGGATAACTGATTCATTCACAACAGAATTTCCATTTTGACAAAACTTGAATCTGAAAGGAAAGGGATTAGTGGTGATGGGTCCAGACTAATATGAGGAACCACTGAATTGTTCTCATTTGTAGTCAGGGTAGAGGAATCATGGGAATTGTAGAGGCTATAAATCCTGACTACTGAGATAGTTTCTAGCTTCGAGACTGGGTTAAAAATATCAAGAATTGTTCCTTGAAAAAGTCCACTTTGTCCTGGGGAAGAAAGGCCATAATGAGAGATGTGTCTAGAAGATAGTCCAGAAACACTGTCTTATTGGATGGAATTACGAATGATTTTTCTAAGTTTACTTGAAGGTTCATAAGAAGGTTTTAAAAAAAAGTTTTGGTGAAAAGAAGAGATTATTGATAGCCTGTTAAAGAGTCTGCAAAAATAAGGTATTCATTAAATAAGAAACTCTGCATATGCCCTGCAACCTGCAATAAACTACTACTGGGGCTAGATATGTTGTAAACACTCAGAACTGTATACAACTCAAGGGGTATATCATAAAAACTGAAAATGAAAACGAAACAAAGAAAATCTTAAGTGCCTAAAATCAACATCTTTTAAGCCTAAAGTTAATAGGAAACTGAAAGGAAAAATGAAAGGTGACAGAGACTGTAGAGTAAGCATTTTGAATTTTGGAATCTTGATGTGAAGGTTTAAAAAACAGAGCTCCAGCATGGGTTCCCAGGTTCCTTTTTCTTTCCTTGAGTAAAATCCTCTTTCTCATCAATCTGCTGAGACAGGCTATTTTAAGACAGCATTTGATCTTGAATAGGAGAACCCAGGGCAGTTTGACTGATTAGATGGAGAGGAATCCCTTGAAAGGGGGATAGAGAGTCCTACTGTCAGTTGTAGTCTGTGGAATTATTAGGACCAATTGTCTGATATGATCTGTTGCCAAAGAAGGAAGTAAGGATATAAATTTTGAGAAAGAATTAAGGGTTTGGCAGAGTGGGAAAGGGATGGAAATTGATGTGTGACATAGTTACTCTGATTTCTTTTGGATTGTCCTTGGGCCTGGAACGTTTCTCCATTTTTGAAACTCTTTGCCACTGCTTCTTAAAAACTTGTTTTCCTGTCTTTTGTTGGGATTATTTGAAATGTTTTCTGTGAAATGTTACTGGCTAATAGAAATGTTTCTATTATATTTGGAAATAGGTGACAAACATCTGATAAACCCTTTGGATTAACTTTCCCCATTCACTGAATTTCTTGAGAACATCAGAAAAAACTAAATAGCATTTCTTTATCCAAAGGTGCATTAAAATTTCTGGTTTCATGTCTGGCAAATTCTAAATGCACAGCCCAGCAAATCTCTTCATAAATGACCCAATGTTAGCAACTGTGGAAACAGCATTAGCAGTGTCATACAAAGCATTTTAAGAAAATGATTAGTAACATGAGGCAATAAGCAAAGTAAGAATTTAAAGATGCCTTAATCTCAGAAGAAGGGCAATCATCAGTTAAATTCATATTGCCAAATTAAGCCAGGAGAAACTTTTACATGTGTGCTTGGCAATTTACTGTTTAGAAGGCTAAAGTGGAAGGAAGTGCTCCCATCTTTTTCTGAAGGGATGGGATTAGAAGCCATAAGATGCTTTGAAGAAGTTGACTTTGGAAGGGAAACAATTGCAGGGCCTTTCTTAGGGTTACTAAATAAAAATGTGGGTGATTCTGGAAGTCTGTATAATATATCACATTTCCTAGGGACTGGTTGTCTAGCTGCCTTGAGAAATACATTGAAAGCATCCTCTAAGGCTGCTAAAACTGGAGGTATAACCACTAGTTGAGGAGAATCTACTTGCAATAACTCATAAGGGTCTCAGACATTTCCTTTTGTTCCAACTTAAATAATTCCTTCATTCTGCTAATAATATCAGAAAAGGATAGCTCTTCAGCTAGGGAAACCCAAAGATAAAATTTCCTCAAATCCAAGTTCCCAGTTTTCTAATTTAGAATCCTGGGAGGTATAATCCAGCCTTACTTCTTGCACATCAGATTCTAAATCAGAATATGAAGGCCAAGAGGGACCTTTTATGTTAAGATTAAATAGAATATCTGGATTATAATGGTTGAGAGGCTTTAATTAAGCCCTTGACAAAAGAAAACTGCTGTTCTTTCATCCTCATAGCTGAAGTGATTGAGGAAGTGGATTAATGTTAAACTTTATACTTCCCCTTCCTGGGAATCTTTATAGGAAATAAGTACTCTAATGTACAGTCATCTCCCTGAGAATCTCCTTCCTCAGTCTGGCTCAGTAAGGGTATGACCTCAGTCCCTTCCCCTGATCCTGGAAAGAGTGGTTCTTTCCTGCCCAAAGCTGGCATATGAGTAGCCTTTGAGAATGTGATTGTCTCTTGACCATTAGTGGTTTTGAAGGAGCAATGCTAGACAAGTCCAGATAACTGAACAAGTGGTCTGAGTTTTTAGATATGGTCACAGCAGTGTCACCTGCTGAAGTCTAAGGCAGAGAAGAAGCCAGAATGGAAATCGAAGCCTGTCTAACAACTATTTTTTTCTCTTCTTGGAGACTGCAGGTGGAATGTCTGAGAAACTCTTTGGAGTCAGTCTTCAATTTTTGGTCTTCTACATGTAAGAGAAGACTACTACACATGCTGCTAAGAGTTTTTGGGGTAAAGGACATACAAATTGAAGAGGACTGAACGTTGTGTTCCTCCCCCAAGTAAAACACTCAAGACATGCGGTGATATTTACAGGGAATCTGGTCACAACACAATCAATTCCCCTTTCCTTACACATAAATTCTGTGAATAATGGCTACAATGTTCTCACAAAAATAGTAAGGAAGTCCTCAGTGGGATACATATCTGCCCACTTTATGAAACTACCCAACCACAAACCTAAGAAGTCTTAGCTGAGTTCTAGATTTGCTGGTAGCTTCACTGGCAAGAAAGTTATAATTTCTGGCACTCATATGTCATTTTTATACCCACTCAACCTCAAGTACTAATGGGCATACAGATGTGTTGAAAGTACCCTAAAGCTTTGGAAGCTAGCTAGACATCCACTCCTTAGCAGTATACATACAATATAGCTTCAGCTACTGTAGCAGTGTTCTAATGATGAACATCTGTGAAATGTTAATGGCTGGCATTACTGACTGTAATCCTCAGGGCTTACTAAAAAATGAAAAACAATTATGAGGATGAAAGCAAAAATCATGGGTTTTCTGTAAAACTAGGAGAAGTACTGATGAGAAACACTATGCTGTCTGCCCAAGGTCTATCACGCATACAGACACACACCCACAGAAACCCACAAACACAAAAAAAGCACAGTGCACTGCACGATTATGTTACTTACCAGATCCACAGTAAACACAACACTGTCTTGTGCACTGTCAGCTTTTCCAAAAGACTACAGTAGAGCTAGATTACAGATTTGTCCACTATTGGCCTGTGACTGTGACAACCTCCAGGAAAACTCTCTCCCTCCTCCTCCTCATTGGCTCTAAATTTGAGCTAACAAAAGTGTTTTGTCACAGTAGTGGGTACTATGTGATAATGGTATAATGCACTTTTTGGTATTACAGCAGGACACACACTGCCCTGACTGATGAACACTCCCTATGATATCCCTATGATATCAATGCAGCACAAGTTTTGAGATGGATGCAGAACTCACTGTCATGTAATTGTAGAACACACTGTGATATTAGTGCAGAACTCACTCTCTGATGATGGTAACACTTCTTGATGACTGGAGAACAGTTTCTGTCATGTGACTGTATAGCACATGCTGTGATGACTGCAACACACACTGTGATGTTACTACAGAATGTTGTCTGTGATTACTGCAAATATTACTGCCGAGCATACTCTGTAGATTTATTTCAGAACATACTAAGATTTTATTGGAGAACAAACCCTGTGATGATTGCAAGTCAGTGCAGAACACTCTGTGATGACCACACAACACAATATATGCTGACGGCAGAGCACACTACATGATGGCTGAAGAACACACACTGTGATGTTACTACAGAAAACACTCTGTCACAAGAGCAGGAAGCATCAATATGCTACTGTAGAACACACACTGTGAAGACTGCAGCACATGCTCTGTATGTTGATGCGTGATGTCACTGCAGAACATACTCAGTGATGTTACTGCAGAATGCACATTGTGATGTCACTACAGAACTACACTCATTGATGTCTATAGAATACAGTCTATGATGGCTGCATCAGAAACTGTGATGTTATTGAATTACCAACTCTGATGACTACAGAACAAACTCTGGAATTGACTGCAAAATAAAAAATGTGATGACTGCAATGAATACCATGTAGAATTACTGCAGAACACACTCTGAAGAATAAACCATATGCTCTCTGATGTTACTGCAGAACACACACTGTGCTGACTAAACCATACACTCTGTGATGTTAGTGCAGAATGCACTGATAACTAAACCGTACTCTATTTGATGTTACTGCAGAACACACTTTGTGATGACTAAACCATATGCTCTGCAATGTTACTGCAAAACATACACTGTGATGACTAAACCGTATACTCTGTGATGTTAGTACAGAACACACTCTGATGACTAAACCATATGCTGTCTGATGTTACTGCAGAACACACACTGTGCTGACTAAACCATATGCTCTGCAATGTTACTGCAGAACACACACTGTGATGACTAAACCATACACTCTGTGATGTTAGTGCAGAGCACACACTGATAACTAAACCATACGGTATGCGATGTTACTGCAGAACACACTTTGTGATGACTAAATCATATGCCCTGCAATGTTACTGCAAAACACAAACTGTGGTGACTAAATCATACACTCTGTGATGTTAGAGCAGAACACACTGATAACTAAACTGTACTCTATTTGATGTTACTGCAGAACACACTTTGTGATGACTAAACCATATGCTCTGCAATGTTACTGCAAAACACACACTGTGATGACTAAACCGTACACAATCTGATGTTAGTGCAGAACACACTCTGATGACTAAACCATATGCTGTCTGATGTTACTGCAGAACACACACTGTGCTGACTAAACCATATGCTCTGCAATGTTACTGCAGAACACACACTGTGATGACTAAACCATACACTCTGTGATTTTAGTGCAGAACACACACTGATAACTAAACCATACGCTATGCAATGTTACTGCAAAACACACTTTGTGATGACTAAATCATATGCTCTGCAATGTTACTGCAAAACACACACTCTGATGACTAAACCATACGCTCTCTGATGTTACTGCAGAGCACACACGGTGCTGACTAAACCATACGCTCTGTGATGTTACTGGAGAACACACTTGGTGATGACTAAACCATATGCTCTGCAATGTTACTGAAGAGCACACACTGTGATGACTAAACCATACACTCTGTGATGCTAGTGCAGAACACACACTGTGATGACTAAACCATACACTCTGTGATGCTAGTGCAGAACACACACTGATGACTAAACCATATGCTCTGCAATGTTATTTCAGAACACACACTGTGATGACTAAACCATACTCTCTGCGATGTTACTGCAGAACATACTCTGTGATGTCTAAACCATGTGGTCTGTGATGTTACTGCAGGACACACTTTGTAATAACTAAACCATACACTCTGTGATGTTGGTGCAGAACACATACTGTGATGACTAAACCATACACTCTGTGATGTTAGTGCAGAACACACACTGATGACTAAACCATACGCTCTGCAATGTTACTGCAGAACACACACTGTGATGACTAATCCATTCTCTCTGCGATATTACTGCAGAACACACTCTGTGATGACTAAAACATATGCTCTGCAATGTTACTGTAGAACACACACTGTGATGACTAAACCATACGCTCTGTGATGTTAATGCAGAACACACACTGTGATGACTAAACTATACACTCTGTGATGTTAGTGCAGAACACTCACTGATGACTAAACCATACACTCTGCAATGTTACTGCAGAACACACACTGTGATGACTAAACCATACACTCTGTGATGTTAGTGCAGAACACACACTGATGACTAAACTATATGCTCTGCAATGTTACTGCAGAACACACCCCGTGATGACTGCACCACATACTCTGTCACGCTATTGCCAAGCACATTCTGTGATTATGATGGCAGAATACAATATGTGATGTTACTGCAGGGCATATTATGCTTTGACTGAAGAACACACACTGATAACACTGCAGAACACATCTTGGGATTATGGCAAACTATATTCTAAGATGATTGTAGAGCATACTATGTTACAGCAGAACTTAATGACTGCTATGATGTTACTGCTGAAAGCACTCTGGGATGTAAGTGCAGAATTCACTCAATGACTGATGAACACATTCTGTGATGTCTGAATGACATGCACTGTTATGTTACTTCAGAATAAACTCATTGATAAGTGCAGAACACACACACTGATGTTACTGCAGAAGACACACTGCCATAATGGGAGAACACATTCTGTGATGACTGCAAAATAAACACTGTGATATGACTGCAAAACACTATGACAGCTGAAGAACATGTGTTATTACTTTGTTTTGAGTGATACGTTTACCTCTGACCAGCATTTAATCCAATTGTGGTCTTTCTCTTATATTACTGAAGAACACACTTTGTAATGATGCTGCAAAACACATCGCAATGCTATTACACAACAGTCTGTGATTACTCCAAAACATGCTCTATATTGTTACTGCAGAACACACACTGTGATGTTTTCAGAAGGCACACTTTGGTGTATTGTAGAACATGCTCCATGAAGTTACTCCAAAACACACTCACTGATGTGATGGAAAAACACAATCTGTGATGACTGTAGGACATGATCTTTAGTGTTACTGCAGAACAAAGTCTCTGATCTTAGAGGGCATACACTGTGATGTTACTGCAGAACACTCTCTGCAATGTTACTACTGAATATACTCTGTAATGACTGAAAACACGCAGTGATGTTATTGTATTATACATTCTGTGATGACTATGGTGCCCATCTGTGAGTGAAGTTTCTCATCATAAATGGCCTTAAATGTTCAGACCTATAATTAATTGAAAATCCAATGTATCTGCATATGAGATGTCATGTAAGTAACAAATTTTGTCGGCACATTTTCACTGAATTCCGTTTACGATGAGCAAATCACACTTATTTTAGGCACAAACTGTGAAATGTATATTTAGTTTCCAGTCTCACACTCACATATAATCAAAACTCCAGCCTTGTAAGGAAAATTCCTAAAGATCAATGCAACTACTTTCATAGCTTAAGATTTTGTAAGCTGTACCTGATTTTTGAATTTCAAATTATTACAAATTACAACGCCAGCATCTTTATACACTGGTTAAATTCTTTAATATCTACCATACCTAAAAAAATAAAGTTGATCTCAAAGTAGGCTTTGCAATAAACCATAAACCGCACTTATCTCTATTAGTATGTACTCTATTAGCATTCAGTTAAAATCAAAAAAATTCACAAAAGAAATATTAAACTTCTGTATCGTATCCTGACATGTCAGAAGGGCCCCAGTTTTGATGTAATCAGCACACTTATTTGGCCAGTGGGAAACTGATTTTCAGAAATGAGAAAACAAAATAATGTTAAACAGAGATCCAAGTATAGATCCCTGAGGGACCCCTGCTGTAATGATTTCACAACCTGAAAAGTTGTTGTTTATCTTAACTCTTTGAAGCCTCTCAGATAACCAGTTTTATACCTTCCTACTTACATGTGGTTTAATATATGTAGTTTAACACATAATGAATAATAAAAAAGGGGTACTATTGAAGGCCTTAGATATATTAAAATAAGCCACCATTGCCCCCATACCAGTGTTCATAGCCTCACTCATAAAATGCCACATGGTTTGTAAATGTGGAAGCATTTTTTTTTTGTAAATCCATTTTGAGAATACCCAATAATGGCTGTTTTATTAATTCCCATTACAATAGTGGACAGGCATCTTTCAAAACATTTATGGATCTGTAATTATAGAGCTTATTGAAAAATCATCTTCTCTTATGAATTAGTAAAACATCAGACAATTTCCAACTCAGAGAAACCACACAAGGGAATATCAATAAATGAAACATATTAACAATACTATCAATCATATGCATAGAAAGTATAGATTAAAATCAATCCAGAATATTATCCAGGCCCACACTACTTTTGTTTTTTAGCTTGGCCATGGATTTGATAACCAAATCTATTGAAAATACGGAGCATTCTACATCACTTATGATTACAAAGGAATCTGGTTATAACTGAATCACAGGCTCTCAAAAAATTATAAATTAAATAAATTAGTTAACTCTCTATCTCTCTTTCTCTCTGAGAACAAAAGTTAACCCTAATTAACATCCAGCCCAATTCTAGTCACATGTTAAAATAAGAAAAAATCTTCAGACACCAATAATTTACTTTCATTTTTTCTTAGTTAATAACAACCTCTTTTACCTTTTACACATTGAATAATATGATTTTTCTGACAAATGGCATATATTTCAATTATATACTATATTTTATTTTCCTTTTCAATAATTTAGCATGTTTATTCTGCCAACAAGATGGGATCATTTTTTTTAATAAAGATAAACCGATACGTTGTATACCATTGTTAAGGCTGTACTGTCTTCTAGTAATGGTGATGCCAAGATTTCTAGATCAAAAACGTTAACCGAGGACCATGAATCCAGTTGTCTCAAAGGATTCTATTTTGTTATTGTCTCAAATATGAAGCAGTAATTTATTCTATAATATAACCAGTCCTTGGGTTAAGAGAGATATAATTGTATCATCTCAATAACTGACCTTTGTAAAACTCAAAGATTAATAGGAATAGAGTTTGAAAGTAACTTGTATGGTTGCAAATTGGGATCTGTCATGTTAACCTTCACATAATGCATATTACTAGGACAACATTGACCTTAGCCTAGATAAGGCTTTGGTAGACTAGTCATGTTGAAGAAGGTAATCAAATGCCTTGGTTATATATAAAAAAAAACTGCTCACTATGAGAGATCTAGTTCCAGAACCTTGATTATTTGATCATAAAATTTTAATAGACTTGTCAACATAAATCTGCCTTTTACAAAACCATGTTTATCTAAGTCCAAAATGGTGATGTCTGTATTATTGTTCCTCTCAGTATTTAAGTAATGCATATTTGGAAGTATTTGCCCAGACTGAAAGTGAAGTTAATAGGTCTATAGCAGATAATATCACTTTTGCTTCCATTTTATATATTGGTGTTATAATAGATACATTACACGAGCTGGGAAAAGTATGGCTTTGTAACACATTGGTAATTATTATGTGTAATATTGGTAACAAGTGATTTTGAATTGTCTGTAACTTTATGAAGTGCAAAGAATCAGGGCCCATAGAAGCTGAAGTCCTTATTTTATCAAAATATCTATCATCCCATGAAATATAACAGGGCAACTTGAACTGTCAGGAATTACAATGTTAATGTCAAAACTAGATAGTATTGTGTACTGTTGTTTGAACATGTGTGCTATCTTCAAAGTATCATGTATTATACTCCCTTCAGATTTTATATAGGTTACTGGTTTACAAGAATTGCTGATACTACTAATATACTTACAAAATCTTTTCTTATTATTATTATCCACAGCAAGTTTGTTTTTTAAACTTGTATTTTTCTCCTTTCTAATTTTCCTCAAGTGATCTATTGATGCTAATAAAAAAAAATCTTGTTTGCTGTTATTGGGTGTTTCTTGTAAACCTTATATTTCTTTTTATGTTTCTTACGCAGTTTATGAAGATCCAAATTCCACTATAGTGGAAATATATTTTATGTGAACTATGCTTATAAGCAACAGTAGACTTGAGGCCATTAAAAAGCAAATTATGCAAAATACTGTATCCAAAATTTACTTCATTCAATAAACATGACTGTCAATCTGTTAAATGTACTGATTGTATTAAAGCCCTAGAATGGATTCTTTCACATTTGTATTTTTAGGAGCTCTTCATACAGGAGTCTGTATTTTTAACAAACTTTAGCGAGTTGTGATCTGAAATTCTAAGAGGTGCTTCAATTAAGTTGTCAACAATACCAGGGTTACTAGTCAGAACGAGACCAACAATATTAGTCCCTTTAATACCTTCAAAGACAAGTTGATAATGATGGTGTGCAATAAGTCATTTATTCCAGAATATATTATAAAGGAATTAAAAGATCTTTGACCGGGTAAGCCGGACATAGTGAATTTTTCTTTAACTTTGAAATGGGTCTGATAGATTTTTTAATCTTTGAATCACCAATATTAATAACACACCTTGTTGATGTGGTGATTTAGGATTAATTACAAAATATCCACCAAAAGCCAGTCTTTTCAGTTTATTTCCATGTAATCTTATAGGTCCATCCTCACTGCTATCACTTAGAGGTGAACCTATCAATCTTGTCATCATTTCATCTGCAGAAAGGCCCACCCAAAGATCTATCCTGACACCTAACCTTTATCTAAATTGACAATTCCCTTTTCACTTGCCTCATCTTATTCTCCTGTGATATGCTGATGACATGGTCCTTTTCTGCTCCAACCATACTATCTCTTCTCTTGAACTCCAACTTCAGGCTGATTTTCATGCCCTTATTCAGTGGATCAGTGATACACAATTACTGCGTCACTCCTCTATAACAAAAATGTTTTTGACACTAGGCAAAAGCTTACTTTTATATTCAGACCAGTAAAAATCATTGATCTAAGTAACACTATTAAAATGCCACCTCATTCAAATAATTATGGAATTGTTTGGATCCCTTTCGAAATTTCCGACTCCATGTGGAGTACACACACACACTCACACACACACACACACACACACACACACACACACACACACACACACACACACACACACACACACACACCAACCTCTCCTATTCTGAGCTAATAGGATTTCTCCTTTTCTCTCCAGACCCTGTAGAAATGCCATAGGTAAAGGTATCTTTCTGACTCATCTAGAATATGGTTTCCTACTAATTACTGCAGCCTCTAAAAGAAGTGCATTCACCATTTAATCCAACTCAAATGTCATGTGCAGATTCAACACTCTCTCTCTCCAAGTAAACAACCACTGAAAAAGTGAACTACCTACCTGTGAAACAATGTGTTGACTTTCTACTCACCTCACAACTATTTAAACTTACCAGTAATGAGATCTTCCCTCCACTAGCTTCCAGGCTATTAAGGAATGCATCAACATACAGCATAGAAATCTTAACCACTCAGGTCCTGTCCTACAAATCCCCCAAACTAGGCTTCACTAAATAGACCATGCTTTCTCTGTCCTTGGTCCCAAACTGAAGGAATTCCCCCCTTTTCTTAAAGATCACTCCTCTTACCCCATTTTCCAATCGGATATAGATGCACTTTTCAAGACTCGAGGAAAATGTACCTGTTCTATCTCTGGTCACATAACTAAACCTCTTCCTACCCTTCTTCCCTCTACATGCCTTGATCTGACGTTACTTTTCAATGTGATCTTTTCAGTAAGCCAGCTCTGATTTCTGCTCTACATATACTGCATACACATTTTGTCAGTCACTCCCTCTGTATATATTGCCTTTATACCCTCAACCAAACTCTGATATTCACTTTTATCATTCACTCTGCATATAAAGTGATATATCTACATTTTTACCCCAGGGTAAGACTGAAGTAGATCCAATGGGATCAGTGCTCTACCCTGGTTAACAAATTCAAATTAAATAAATACATACATCTTTTTTCCTGAATGACGTTAAGCACTACATAGCTTTGGCTATCATTGCAGCTTAAAAATGAAGTTCCTTGTCTGTACTTTACCTTTCCTGATTGCTTATGTTATAACTATCCATACACTGAACAGCTGGATAACAACAGACATTCCTAGGAATTATCAGGTCATATGCACTTATCAATTGTAAAAATACTGTTGTCTATGTAAACAAATCCATTGCAATTCAGCTGCTATTCTTTGTATTTTAAACAATCAGTTCCTTTACTGAAGCAGAAAAGTAATATTATTGCAGAATGCACTGTGTGAGGACTACACAGCACAGTTTGTGCTGATGTCAAAACACATACTGTGATACTACAGCACAGCACAATCTGTGATTTCACTGTAGAACACACTGTGGAATTAATGCAAAACACAAATTGTGATGTTATTGCAGAAGGCACACTGTGATGTTATGGTAGAACACACACTGTGATATTACTGTAGAATACACACTGATATGTTACTGCATAATATACTCTATGATATTATAGCTTAGAGAATGGGTGACCTGTAGATCACCACACTGATTGGAGAATGAATGCTATCCAGCAGGGTGTTAATGCACAGGTAATGCCCATGGAAAAATGAATCCACCACTTCATAGCAGCTTATTAAGCACTTTTGCTGTTATGCGGGTATAAAATTAAAAAAAAAATAGAAAAGTGTGTGCATGCGTGTGTGTGTGTGTGTGTGTGTGTGTGTGTGTGTGTGTGTGTGTGTGTGTGTGTTTGCGTGTGTGAGAGAGAGATTGTATTAATCCATGAAACAGAGTGAGAATGACTGAACCATTACTTTACACACGCTAAGCATCGCTTTTATTTATTTATTTACAGTTTGATGACCGGGGAGGTCCACTAGTCTCAGGGAGCTCATTTTCAGTAGAGGCCCAGAGAGAAAAGCTCTACATTATAGGTTCATAGGTTCATACTAGGCTATCTGCCCTAGGGCATTTATAAGCCTAGCCAGAGTGTGTTTGGCTTTCGCCACCCATTTTAAAGCAATTTTGCTATGCCCTTTTTCGAGGTTAGTATACTGTGCCTCTGTCTAACAGTGACACAGAAGTGACACCTGGGGTAAACCTACGATCTCCCATCCACTCATCACGATTTCTTTTGAAGAGAGTCAATGAGGTACTCTGCCTAACCTGGACTGGGATTTTATTCCAGACTGAAGGGAGCCTCTGGGTTATGAATCTGTCCCTCCAGCATGTCCTATTTATTTCAGTGCTGAGGTTCAAGTCTCTCGAGCGCGTAGCTCGATGGGATTTGGATTTTCTGAGGTGCAGCATGTCCATTAATTCCGGGTTGGACATGGCTTTATACGTCAGGCACAGATCGCCTCTGAGCAGGTGGTATGCCACTGAGTAGAGCTGGAGTTTCTTTAACCGGGCAGCATATGGCATCTGTTTGAGCCCTATGATCCTCTTGGTGAGGTACTTTTGGGGTCTTTCCAGTTGCTGCAGGTGTCTGGTAAGGTACATCCCAAAAGGGGCATTGTACTCAATTATGGGCCTGATGAGGGATGAGTAAAGAGGCATGATGACCTCCCCTGATCTAGATGTGAATCCCTTCATGATTAGGTGGACTATATAAAATGTTTTTCTAACCACTTTGGCCACGTGGTTTTCAAATGAGAGATTGCTATCAACTTGGGTCCCCAGGTCCCTAATTACGTCTTCTGTACTTAATGGATTACCACCTATGTGGTAATTTGTGGGCACTTTGTTTTTGCCAAAGGGGATGACTATACACTTTTTGGCGTTTAGCTTTAGGCCATGGCTCTGGCACCAGTTGTCTGTTTCTATGAGGCCCTTTTGGAGGATGCTTGTGTTGGCTGGAGAGTCGATTATGGCACCCAGTTTGCAGTCATCTGCGAACTTAGTCAGCCACAGTCCTTCCGTGTTGGCCTGTACCTCCGAGAAATATATACCAAACAAGAGAGGTCCCAGGACTGAGCCTTGTGGGATGCCACTTGTAACTGGTTTGGAGTCTGACATGGCTTCAGCAATTCTAACCATGTGGCTTCTGTCCTTGAGCCAGTTTGCAACCCATCTAGTGACATAGGGGTTTATATATAAGCTGGTGAGCTTATCTATAATGCCCGAGTGGGGTATTGTATCAAAGGCTTTTGCGAGGTCCAGGTAGGCTGTGTGGACCACCTTCCCTCGTCAATGGCCTTGGTGACTGTTTCAAAGAAATCAACCAGGTTTAAGAGGCAGGATCTGCCCTTAACAAAGCTGAACTGGGTAGGATCCAGTGTCTGTAGGTCCCCAATATCTTTATTTATAAGGTCCATGATGATCCTTTCCATAGTTTTGTAGACTAAGCTAGTCAGGCTTATGGGGCGATAGTTTCCAGGATCCATTGAGGCACCACCTTTGTGGAGAGGGACCACTGTTGCTGTACGCCACTCTTTGGGTACATATCCTGTAGTAAGGCTAAGATTGAACAGTAGTTTTATGTTTGGGTTTAGCTCTTCTTGGAGTTCATGTAGGACGCAGCCTGGGACACCGTCTGGTCCCATTGATGCTGTGTTTTTTGCTTTGGAGAGGGCAGCTCTTACCTGAGCATCTGAGATGTCAGGGGGGCAGCACTCTGCTGGGATAAATATTTGCCCTTTTGGTGGGGGGGGAGAAGTTTGCGCTGAACCTGTCAGCTAAGATGTTGACAATGTCTGTGGGTTCTATGTATTTTTTGTCATTTTGGACTAATTCTGAGCATATCTGGGAATTCCCACCCAGGTTCCTAACATAACTAAAGAAAGCCTTGTGATTATCCTTAGTGTCCTGTGCAATTTTTCTCTCAAAGCTGGCCTTAGACGATTTTATGAGTGCCCATAGTTTTTTGCTAATACTGATCAGAGATGCCTTCCCTTTTTGGGATTTTGCTCTATCATGTAGTAGCTTCCTTCTTCTATTGTATAGTTTGTTTATGGCTGGGGTCCACCAGACAGGATGTCTGCCTTTGGAGGATTGGGTCTTGGTTTTATTTGGGATTGCATGATCCATGCATTCCTGAAGGTGTTCATAGAATGCGTTTATAAAGGATTCTGCAGTCTGGGCCGTATTTTCCACAGGCCCGGTGGCTTTGAAGGATTCCACCTCAGTTTTGAGGAGTGTAAAATTTGCTTTAGAGAAGTTTTTCACTGTGGTTTTCAGGGCAGGGGGTGGAGTCGGGATGTGAATATCCAGTGAGATTAGTTTATGGTCTGATCTTACCAGTGAGGGATACACTTCTGGTCTGGAGCATAGAGTCCCCATGTTGGTGATGATCAGGTCCAGTATGTTTTCCCCTCTTGTGGGAGTGGTAACAAGTTGTTCCATAGCATTTGAGTTTATAAATTCTAGGAACCTTTGGGCTAGGGTGTTGGAGCTAGAGTAATGCTCCCAGTCTATGTTTGGGTAGTTGAAGTCGCCCAATATAGCGGTGTTTGGAGAGACCTTCATATTTTCCAGTGTTCTCAGGAAGGCTGAGTGGGGTTTCTGGGTTTGGGAGGGTGGTCTGTAGCAGGCTATAAACTGGAAGGCAGTTTTACCCACTATTAGTTGCACATGGATAGTCTCTGATGCTACGTGCTGTGCCACCAACCTGGAGGTGTGGGTATCTTTGACGAATATTGATACTCCCCCTCCTTTTGTGGTACGGTCCAAGTTTTGGGCCGAAAAGCATGGTATGAGGTATAACCTGGTAGTGCTGGGGTGCTCTCTGGAGCCTTGAACCAGGTTTCTATTACTGCACAAATATCGATGTTCTCCATGCTAAGGAGAGTTTCGAATGCGTGCATCTTGAGGTTTAGACTTCTGGCATTGAGTAGCATTACTCTCAGTTTCTTATCCCTTGGAGGTGGGTTTGTCTTTTGAGCCTTGCCTAAAAAAGGCACTATGGGGGTAGCAAGAGCCTTTGCCAATATCCGAAAGCCCAGGGGTGACAGGTGCAAGCTGTCCCTAGCGAAGCATCGTGGCTTGTTGAGCATGTCATCCCAGGCTGACAGGCATTGGATCCCCTTTGAATGACACCAATACTTAAGCCAATTGTTGAAATTGATCATCTTGTCTTCATATTGTGGCATCATTCTTGGTGAGGGTAAGATGCTACTCAAGGTCAGGGTCATACCGGCCTGGGCTACATGCTCAGAGAGCTCCTCTATGTCTCTTTTCATGTAGTCCAGGGAGGTATGTCTCAGGTCATTCAAACCAGCATGGACAATGACTGAGTCATATTTGTACTTGCCTTGGAGTGACCTGAGTGCTTGTGTTATGTGGCGGATCCTAGCGCCCGACAGGCAGCTCACCATGACTTTCTCCTTGTTCAGCCTGGTGAGTGGGACGTCAGTGTGCCTGATGATAGAGTCACCTATTACAAGTGTATCAGGTGTGTTGTTTAGCCTTAAGGGCTGTGACTGTTCGGCACACTGGCTTTGTGAGCTATGTGTTGCATGTGTTTTGTTTTGGGGTAGCGGTTGCTTGGGTGTCTGCTTTGGAGGTCTCTGCTGCTTAGGCAGATTTTTATTTAGAGCCTCCGAGTATGTTTTTGTGTGTTTATGTGTTTGGTTTGCTGTCGTGGTAGGTCTATGTGAGACTGGAATTGTAGTGAGTGTGGTTTCCTTCTCCTCCTGACTGGTTTTGCCAGTACTGAGTTGAGAGAGCTTAGCCTCCAGTATGGCTATATGGTTGCATCTCTCACATGTGTTGGAATTTGTTGGGAGAAGGAGAGGGTTGTCTGTGTACATGAGGCAGTTGTAACATTGCCTCAAGATTCTCAGATTCACCAGCTGGACTGGAGAGGAGATTGACAACTGACCTTTGGACATGCTAGAATAGTATTGGGAATTCCTTTATAATTGAAAAAAAGGGCCAATGGGGAACGAGGTACTCAAGGGGAGTTTGTGAGGGTGTAGTGCTTTTAATATTTTAGTGCTGACTTATATAATTGCTTTAGTGAGGAAGTGCCAGGTAACTTAAATGCAATGTGTTTCAGGTAACTTAAATGGAAAAACGACAAACAGTAACTTTCTTTCAAGTGAAACAAGGAAATAAGTACAGTAAGCAATGCAGATATCACTAGGGATCCACAGAAGCGCTGAAAAGCCGTGTTTTAGGTGGAATTAGTGTTTCAGGGAAATAACAAGCAAACAAGCAGCAAAGAAATAAAGCTAGATTCAGCAGGCCTGGATCTAGTCTATGCTACAGCAAACAAGGAGTACCAATTTCAGTAAGAAACAGTTCAAATATGCAGGCACTATAAGCCTTTAACCAGAAATTCCCAGCTCAGACGGGCAGAGTCCAGCCTCTCCTCCCACAAGAGTGCAGACCATGAACCTTCTTAATGTAAAATAACTGGCCTGAAACCCAAGTGCTTAAACCAGAACTAATACACTTTTAGAATAACAGACACTGAGCCCTCAATCAGCAGTTCACAACTTAGAAGGATGTAAGCTACCTGTCCTGCCACCACAGTGCAGGCCACAAACCTTCCTAATGTAAAACAACTGGTCTGAAGCCCAAGTGCTTAATCCAAAAGACTTAGAATGATAGCTACACTTTAATCAAGTTACTACCAAGCAGTAATAAATATAATTGAATACTTTAAAGAATGCCTGGATTAGTGCTCAAGTTATACAAACAAAGCTGGATTCAGCAGGCCTGGATCTAGTCTATGCTACAGCAAACAAGGTGTACCAATTTCAGTAAGAAGCAGTTGAAATATGCAGACCCTATAAGCCTTTAACCAGAAATTCCCATTCAGAAGGGCAAAGTCTAGCCTCTCCTCCCACAAGAGTGCAGACCACGAACCCTTTTAATGTAAAATAACTGGCCTGAAGCCCAAGTGCTTAAACCAGAATTAATACACTTTTAAAATAACAGACACTGAGCCCTCAATCAGCAGTTCCCAACTTAGAAGGATATAAGCTACCTGTTCTGCCACTACATAGTGTATTTACAGATACAATCATAGTGAACAAAACACAATTAAAATTTCATTTTGTGCTAGAGAACAGGAATAAATTCTTTGGTTACATAGCATCAAAATATTTAAGATGTCATTACATAGTTTAGTTACAGATACAATCATAGTAAAGAAAACACAATTAAAATTCCATTTTATGCTAGAGAATTTAGGATGGCAGTGGAAACTTAATTGTGAGGGGAAAAGATTAAGGAGGAAAAGTTGTACAGTTGTGACATTTACAATATTTACATTTAAGTTAGGTTAGCTTGTGCTCAGAGTTGGACAGGAGTTTAAGGGGAGGAAAGATTATTAGGCTAATTGGGGAGAGTACAGTTGCATTTCCTGTTAGACGAAAGGTAGGAGTGTAGCAGTGTTTTAAAGGTTTCAAAGTTTTCAAAAGTCCTTAGCGTGGATGGAAGAGAATTTCATTTTTTAGCTAAGGAAAAGGATAGCAGAAGCTGACCAGCAGGACGACTGGGTTTGCGGACAGTGATTAGGTTTTGGTGAGTAGATCTCAGAGTTCTCTGATGGGTGTAAGGTTGGAGGATGTTGGTTGCTGTCCTGCACTTAGTAGGTTGAGAAATTAGTCTGTGGGCTGTAGTAATTTGGAGATAGTCTAGATGGTTGGAGAGTTCAAGCCAATTTAACAAATGAAGGCAGTACAATGATGGGAGGAGAATTTGGCTTTGGTGGCAAATTTAGAAATTTTATTATAACAGACTTCCAATTTAGAGAGAGAGAAACAGATATGTTTGTTATTAGAGGAGTGCCATACATTAGTGAGGGGAGTAGATAGGTAGTGGCTAGAGTTTGTCTGGTGGGAGTTGAAAGACAGTGGATGTTTCTGTATAGCATACCAAGTTTTACATGGCTTTTCTTAATGTTTTGCTGGATGTCAGTGTCAAATTTTAGGTGTTCATCAATAGTTACCCCAAGTAGTTTAGCAAAGGGAACAACCTCTATAGGAGAGTTGTTTTGGCTAATAATTTGGAATGAGTTTTTATCAAGAGAGGAATCTTTTGAGGGAGAGAATAATAGTATTTTGGATCTTTTGCTGTTAGTGAGTGTAAAATTAAAAGAAACAGATAAAAAAGTAGAAAAGTGTGTGTGTGTTTATGTTTGCATCTGAGTATGTAAGCATATGGATGCTTGGGTGCATGAAAGCGGAAGTGTGCGTGCGTGCGCGCGAGTGTTTGTGTGCGTGTGTGTGTGTGTGTGTGTGTGTGTGTGTGTGTGTGTGTGTGTGTGTGTGTGTGTGTGAGAGAGAGACAGACAGACAGACAGATCAATCAAGCAGTGGATACAACTCTTAAAAGGTATGCATACCTCTCAATCTCTTAGCTCAAAAATTTTTAATAAAGCCTAAAATAATGGGGGAACAAAGGCAGATTTTAAATATTGCTCTCTTATTAAATTAGAAAGTTCCTATAATAACAATTAATGTTAACATGCATTCTCTGATGGATATGAAGTACATACCTCTTTTGACTCAAATTTTAGCTCTGTCTCCTTTAATTCCTCCTAAAACTGGGGACTTTTGGAGAAAAGGTGGTGAATTACACTTAAACAATGACGCTTGCAGTGTCGGCTTCAGAATACCCCAAGACAGGCATTGGGCTTTATTGCTTGCAAACACATGTTGTGATGTTACTGTAGAACACACACTGTGATGTTATTGTAGTACACACACTGATGTTACTGCAGAACATACTCTGTGATATTAAAGCACAATACAATCTGTGATGTTACTGTACAGCATACATTCTGCTTTTACTGGAGAAAGTACAGTTGTGCAAGTAAACTTACTATAACAGTAGATGTTCAAATGATCACTGCTGCAGTAGCCTTAGCTATATGGATTATATCCTTTCAAGGATATAACAGCCAGCCAGATTCTAAAGATTCAGGGCACCTTGCATGCACCCTAACGTTCGAGCAGCTCAAGCTGAGCTGACCAAAAGACAAGTTTGGACACAAAGCCCTTCAGACTTTCCCTGCAAGCAGAGAAAGTGAGGCTAAGCCATGAATGAACAATACTAATAACAACAAAAGAGAAATGCACCAACCTGGCATAAAAATAAATAAATAAGGGGGTGAAAGAAAGGAGTGGCTACTGCAGCAGTGATGATTCAAACATATTCTGTTATAGTAAGCTTACTTAGACAAATCTACTATGTGCATCGTATTGATCACTGCTGCATTAGCCTTAGCTATACATCTGCGGGGTGGAAGAAGAGTTTAGGAGCCCCTGCAGAATGGTCCAAGCAAAGCTCGATCTGGACCTAGAGAAGGAATCAAACTTATAGTGCTTTGTAAACATATGTACAGAGGACCAAGCAGCAGCTTCTAGAATACTTCTAAAATCCAATCCTTTGCAAAAAGCCATAGATGAAGCCAAGGCCCTGGTAGACTGTGCCTTTAACCTAGCTGAAATAATTTTTTCATGGTGACTATAACAAAAAGGTAATAGCCTTAGAAAGTCATTTAGAAAATATCTGTTTTGACACAGGTTCTCTCCTTTTCTTACCTTCACAAGAAATGAACAATTGATCCAAAGATCTGAAAGTTTTAGTTCTGTAAAGACAGTACCTGAATTGTCTGTGGACAACTAAACTATGAAGTATTCTCCCCCACCCCTCGTTATTATGTTCAGAAAAGAAAATAGAAAGAGAGGATAGTTTGCCTTAAAGTAAACTGGGATACCACTTCAGGCATAAAGTAGGATTATTTCTCAAAGAAAACTTCTCTATATAGAAAATGAGTTAGGGTTGACTCTCCATAGGAACTTGCAACTCAGACACCCTTCTTGCAGAGGTCAGAGCAATAAGTAAAACTATTTTCCATGTTAAGAACTTCAAGTCGGTCAGATTAGATAGATCAACTGGAGCAAGTATTACCTTCTCTAAATCAAATTAAGATTTCAAGGAGGGGGCACCAGTTTTTGTGGAAGCCTCATATGCAAAACTGCTTTCAAAAGCATTTTAACACAAGACTGCATTGAAAGAGGGGGATCCAAGATCAGACATACTGAAATGGCTCATAAATGAACCTTGATAGAGGAATAAGAAAGGCCATAGGTTAGTAAATTACACAAATACTGTAAAACAAGAGAACAGCTAATCCTGAATGGGTACTGGTTATGTTCCTGGCACCAACTGCAAAACCTTTTCATTTGTTAATAAATGATTTTCTGGTAGCAGGCTATCCTGCCTCCAATAGTACCTGCTGCATTTTCTCACTAAACAGGTGCCTTAAAGGAATAAAAACCCTATCAACCAGGCAGTGAAATGAAGTTGGTTGATGTCAGGGTGCATCAAACACCACTGTTCTTGTGTTAATAGATCCATTCAGTGAGGAAGCTTGTATAATTGCCCCTGGTCATTTCAAAAATAAGGGAGAATCCCAGTTACCTAGGCCAGAAGGGAGTCACCATAATGATCTTGTGGGATTCCTTCTCAATCTTCAGAAGTACCCTAGATTTTAGTGGAAAGGGTAGACAAGTATTAAAGAACATTCCTGTCTAAGGAAAAATAAGGCATCTGTTTTCCGGACTTTCCTTGCATAGAGTCCTGGAACAGAATCTTGCCAGTTAATTGTTCAGCAAACAGGTCTACATGAAGAATTCCCCACAGAGGGTTCAAATCTTGAAAGTCTCACTAATCTAGTTTCCATTTGTGAGGGTCTGTCATGTCCTGCTCAGCTTGGGTGATGAATGATTTTCCTCTGACGAAATGTGGGATGCTTGTAGAGTGAGACTGTGCTGTGAAGCTATATCCCAAACTACTATTGCTAGTCTGCAAAGGGAGTACCAAACTTGGTTCCCCTTTACTTGTTGATGTACCACATGACTGAGTTATTGTCTGACCACTTGATGAGGTCCCGGGGACCAAAGATGGTTCAGAGGGTTGAATGCTTTTGTGACGCCTGTGCACTGGCCCAGTAATCAAGGAACCTCAATCCTCACCATTAGCACCAGTGAGAGGCATCCACATTGGGAGGATAACAAGTACACACACAGTAAAGTATAATTTCCCTTAAGAGCACACAGAGATCACAGTCAGTCTGAGGCTGGTTTCTCCCTTTCTCTCCAGATCCCCAATAAGACTCCCCACTGGCACAGCTATAGGGTTCCGATCTCAGCCGAGTAGTCAAGACAAAACTTCCATTACCCTCTTTGTCCAACCAGTGCATCATGTCCCTGCCCAAGTAGCTGACACACACACACTTTGAGATACGAGTTATATACAAACACACAAACACTCCTGGGGAAGGCTGGCACAGGTTCTCCAGCTATGCCCACTTCTGTCCAGACTATATGGTAGAAATCGCTCCCACCACCTACTCTCATCAGCTACTAATAAGTCCCTTCCCAAAGGGTGACCAATTCTACTGTGTAATGTTATTATAAGTGTGACAAACAGCAAGGCTATTGGAGTGGCTTTGTACAGCATCACCAAATGCATGCAATTACTCTTAAGAGCTTAAATATCTCTACACACAAACCACCCACAGTTAAAAGGTACAAAAATATATTTAATAATAAATAATAAAAACACAAGACAATATGTATTAACTCAACACAATGACATTAGAGAGTTCAGAAATCACAGGAAATACCTTAAAACAACATTGTAGGATAGTCTCACATAAATATAAAAAACAGCTAGACTAATCTGGCTATATTTATATCTATTTCTAAGAGAAATCACTGTACCGAATAAACTAATTACAGAGCAAAGCACAGTGCTGGTGAGTTGTTGTCAGCTTCAGAACAAAATACAAAATGCCATTCTTTCTTTCTGAGATAGCCCTTAAATTGATAATACATTGCTGAGTCATTTCAGATTACATCGTTCTCGACACCTCTGCTGAAGTTTCCCAGGCTCACAGAACTCAAAATTTTAACATTTCTTTTTGATCTGTGTCTGCCATGAAGTCACAGCAATAAATGACACTTTACATGTGAAACCTAGGAATTATCTATGTCTTAGGACAATGGAAAGAATTTCCTAGCCCAGACATCCTGTCTCCAAGCTTCAGATCATACACAGTTGTAAAATTCTTTACTTATCAGGTTTCTTCCAGTGGCGTGCACTGTGGTTACATTTTTTAAGCTTAGCACATAACACATTTTTCTTACATTTGTGAAACCAGCCTGTGGATCATATTAATATTAACAATGACATAGAATTATTTACAAATTTCTATCTGGCTGGGCTGGCAGCCCCTTAGTTTTTTAGTCTTGATCAGAGGAAGCACCTCCTTGATATTTATGTGATTGCATTTGTCCTCCTGCACTTGTACTCTTCCTGAAACTGCTTAACAAGCAAAGCCTGAGGCATATGTAGTAACTGACTACTTTGGAACATATAGGGAGAAGGGAGACCTGGATTTAAGAATATCCATTGTTTCCACTAAAAATTTCTCTTTTGACAAATCCCAGCACTAGGGTTAGAAAAGAGTAAAAGGTGTTGATACTGGGACCAAAGAGATTTAAGATACCACTGTAGTTTTCTTATGTGGAGCCTTGCCAGGTGTATCATGAGAATGATAGATGCTATGAGACCCCAAATCCTGATATATTGCCTTGCAGTGACCAAAGTCTGAATGAAAAACCTTAGAAATAGATCTAGATAAATATATATATATTTTTCCTGGGGAAGAAAAGCTCTTGTAACTTTTTTTTCACACACCTGTGAAAGAATCAATAAAGATTTTTAAATGTTCTCTTGTAATCCAGGCTCACTCAAGACAGATTCCTGTCACTTTGAAAAAGACTCTGCAAAGATACACAAGTTTGTTTATTTATTTTTATTTTCAGTTTGATTACCGGGGAAGTCCACTGGGCCAGAATGTGCCCATTTTCAGTGGAGGCCCGGGGAGAAAAGCTCCATAAGCAACACAAATACAATAAGGTTACATAATGCAAAGGTAAAATACATATATAAATTTGTACAGTTAGGAACAGCAAATGTTTAAATTGTACATTATAAACACAATTAAAGACAATAGATAACACAGTTTACATGTATTTACATTCAGAGCAATAAGATTCAACTGTCTGAAAAATAAGCATCTGAGGTTACTTGATATTTACAATATTTAGATACTTGGAGTCAAGAGAGAGAGAGAGCTTGCTTAATCTGAGGATGCTAGCTTGGGTTTGTTTTAGGAGAATAGAAAATAAAGTTGTATGGTAGCGTGTAGCAAGGAGTATGGAGAGATCGAAGGGGAAATTTCTTAGAATTTATGTAGGGTGAAAGCAGGAACATTTACGTTTAGTAGACAGGTATGAGAAAAGTTGGGTCTTGAAGTATTCAGAGTTAGGTATAGTCCTAAGTGAAAGAGGGAGAGTTCCATTTTTTTGTCTAGAGAGAAAGAGAGAAGGAGTTGGCCTGCAGGATGTTTGGGTTTGTGGATAGAGATTAAATTTTGGTGTTCAGATCTCAGAGATCTGATTGGGATGTATGGGGGAAGGATGTTTGTTAAGGCTGGGCATTTCTCTGGATAGAATATTAATTTGTGAGCGGTGGTTAGGTGGAGATATTCTCGGTGGTTAGAGAGTTCCAGCCAGTTCAGAGATTGTAAGGTAAGGCAGTGGTGAGTAGAGGTTTTAGATTTAGTTGCGAATTTAGAGATCTTATTATAGCAAATTTCGAGTTTAAAGGTGTTGGAAGAAGACAGGTTAGTTAGAAGAGGGGCTCCATATAGTAAAGAAGGTAGAAGGTAGGTAGTTGCTATAGTATGCCTGGAGGAGTTGGAGAGAAAGCGGTTATTCCTATAGAGCATACCTAGCTTTTGGTGTGTTTTCTTTATGTTTTGTTGTATGTGGATATCAAATTTAAGGTGTTCGTCTATGGTAATGCCAAGGAGTTTTGCAGAAGGGACCACTTCTATAGCAGTGTTGTTTTGGCTTAGGACTTTGAAAGCATTTTTGTCGAAAGAGAAAGCCCTGGAGGGAGGGAAAAGTAGTATTTTAGATTTATTAGAGTTGAGAGAGAGAGAGAGATGGCTGTGGTGCATCCAGTTCTCACTAGTGGAAAAAGTTATTTGGGTTTTAGTCAATAGTTCAGGAAGGTTAGAGGCGGCACAGACTAAGGTAGAGTCATCAGTATTGGATAACTGTTGTGTCAGGAATGACAGTGTGAAGGTTGTTTATGAAGATGTTGAAAAGCATAGGTCCAAGGATGGACCCCTGGGGAACACCTGTGGGTGTTGGCAAGAAGGAGGAGGTAGAGTTCTTCCATCTGACAGTTTGAGATCTGTCTGATAAGTAGCTGGAGAACCAGGATAGGGTGTCAGTGGAGAGATGAAGGTTGGAGAGATGAAAGGGAAGGTGCTTGTGGGAGATGGTGTTGAAAGCTTTTGAAGGATCTAGCAGTACTGTGGATACTAGTAATCCAGAATCCCGGGCTCGATTTATTGTTTCTAAAAAAGATAGTAAGGCAGTAATGGTGCTGTGGCCAGGGCGGAAACCATGCTGGGTGGGTGTTATGAGGTGGTTCTGAGTTAAGAAAGGCATAAGTTGGTGGTGGACACGCAAGTCATCTAAATATGGAAAACTGTGGATACCTTCTAGCCTGCAATGAGCTATAACTGGACCTCAACACTTTCTGTGCAGGGGATAGTCTAAAGGGTAAGGCAAAGAACAGAAAATATGATCTAGAAACACAAAACCTTAGGAAATGTCTAAAGTCTGTATGAACAGGGGTAAGCATATTTTAAGTCTAGCATTACCAGGAAACTTGAAAGAGGAAGAATAGGTAACAGATTGTGAAGTTACATCATTTGAAATTTGGAAACTATCACAAAAATGTTGAGGAAGGAAAGATACAGAACTGGTCTCCAAGAAATTTCTTTCTTGGTACTAGGAACATCCTTGAATAAAAACTCTTCTTCACCTGGGAAGGAGGAACTGGCTGTATCACTCCTTGGGAAGCATGTGATGAAGAACTGGTGAAAATGCAAGAGACTGATCAAGAGGATGAGGAATAACCTCTGGGAGACAAGGAATTTCCTCTCACTGCCATCTGTAACACTGATGAATGATTTAATGTACCCATTTGTCTGAAAATATCTGTTGCCAAAGAGAAAAATGAAGATTCAGACTTGGATCCAGAGTGGGAGGGGTTCACAAAGTCTCTCGAATAGTCATTCAGACATGTTAGACTGTCCTTGGTTTTGTGAGGTTCAAGACTTCTTTTTGGACATCCGCCCCTTGCTATTTCTTCTTGAATGTCTGTTTCCTTGGAAACTTTGGAATAGGAGGGCTGAAAAAAATCTTAAGAGATTCCCTGGATCAGCCTGCCCCTTTCATTACATTATTTGATCACCTTTGCAGCAGAGGGGGTCAAAGACTAAATCTATATCCAAGTGAGAATTTAAAATCTCATTTTTAAAATCCTCTGGGAGGTCCTGAGAATGCAGCTATGCAAACCTCCTTGAAAAAGCACCAGTGGCTATAGCTCTGGAAGAAGTAACACAGAAACATAAACACACTGTAAACAATGATTAGTGACCTGAACAACAGATGAAACTAAGTTATTTAAAGCAAATTTTCTTCAAAAGAAAAAAAAAAACTGCAGATCAAACATTCATACTTTTACAATTTGTCAGAACAAACTAACATATGAATGTGAAAATTCAAAATTCTGAAAATCAAAGTTGCAGAAGTATAGATTCTTTTCTCATACCTATCAATATTTTTCCCATCCTTGTCAGAATGAGTATTATCAGAACTGACTAGGTGTTAAGCAGCAGCGGGATCAGCAAGAGCTGTAGCTGTCTTGTCTGCTTTGGGAATAGTGTACAAAAATGTAAAAGACTGAGGGAACTTTATACATCCCATCTGCCTTTTTAAGGGACAGATGGACTACTGGAGCGTATGCCCTTTATGGTCATGTACATAAAAGAAAACACACAAAGACCAGCACAGCATAGTCAGCAGTCTAATTCCTTTATTCCATAAAAAGGTACAAACAGACCGGTTTCGGCTAATAAGCCTTCTTCTGTGCATCATACTAATCTAACCACACCCACAGTTTATATAGTCAGTGATCCTTTTCCATTGGTGAATCACAAGTGTTCATTTAATCCCGGTGAAAAACGAGCACCCAACAAAATAATCCACTTTTTCTCTTTTTTCTTCAGAATATTATGCCAACTTGATTTGTCCCTATCCTTGGACATTATCCTATCAATAATAGTAAATCTAAATTGAGCTGAAGGATGTTTAGTGTGTTTATAAAGAGCATTGGAGTGTCGAGCACTTCTGACATCACTTAAATGTTCAGAAATACGTAGCTTCAATGGTCGTGCAGTTTGCCCTACATAAAATGCCTGACAATTAAAGATCACCAAATAAATCACCCAATCTGAACTACAGTCTCCATAAACTCATACATCAAAAACCCACAAAGTATTCTTAGAACTAAATTCCTTAGTCTTATTCACATATTTGCAAAAACTACAGTGATTACAAGGACATCACCACAGCCATTCACCACTTAAAGTAGTTTGGTAAGACCCTGTAGTATCAATTGACAGCGGCTTATAATGATTTAACCATCCACCAATAGTTCTACCCCCCTATATGAAAAAGACACCCAGGGGGAGTACATCCTTCAGGGAGTTCCCTGAGGTCAGAATACCCCAATGTTTATTAATAATGTTAATCAAAACTGAGATGTTACTACCATAATTGGTAACCAACCACAACTGAGTATTTGAAGTGGATATATTATTCTGATATTTTAACTAAATATCCCTATCCAAATTTTGAACATAATTACTCAGCTCCATAACTTGTTTCTAATTGTATCCCCTATTCAAAAATCTGTTGATCAACTGTTGATTATGTATTGAAAACATTTCATCAGATGAACATATTCGTCATACTGTCATAAACTGAGATTTAGGGATGGTTTTGAATGATGTGTTTAGGATTACAACTATTTGAATGCAACAAAGTATTAACCCCAGGATGTTTCCTATGTACCTGACTCAACAAAGTCCCATCCTGCTGTGTGTATATATATATATATATATATATATATATATATATATATATATATACATATATATATATATATATATATATATATATATATATGCATATATTTATATATATATATATATATATATATCAACATCCATAAATACTATCAGTGTGATAGCTTACCGTAAAATGTAAACACCATTTGTTATCATTAAGATGCAACACCAATTCACTTAACTCCTGAACACCACACCAACCAACAATCATCAATATATCTAAGCAAAATGTCTACAGATTTTGAATAAAGTTTATGCATTGGATCATAAATAAGCTGTTCCTCCACACAGCCCATAAACAAATCTGCATAGATGCGAGCAAATGATGCTCCTATTGCTGTTCCCCTTAGTTGTCAATAACACTCTTGCTGAAAATAGAATTTATTTTTATTTAAGATATGTTTTGTTAGACTAATAATGTATTAAATCCCGGACTGCATAAAGATGTTCTATCTATCCAGTAATTCAGCACTTGCAAGCCCACTCAATGGGGAATATTGATGTTATGGGGACGTTACATCCAGAGTACACATATACCACCCCGGTTCCATCTGTGTATCCTGAATTATATTTAGAAACTCTGTACTATCTTTTATTCTGGATCTCACATGGACTAATAGTGGTTTTAAATATTGTGTAAGAAAGGCAGATAATTAGACTGCTGACTATGCTGTGCTGGCCTTTGTGTGTTTTCTAGATATAGTCATTTGGCCATGCACCCTTCTGTTACTGGCATGTTGTGGAACTTGATATGCACATAAAAGACCCATAACCACGGCTTTAGTAATATGATCATAAAAACTTAATAGGCTTGTCAACATAGATCTTCCCTTTAGAAAACCATGTTGATCTAAGTCTGAAATGGCAATAGCTGTATTAATATTCCCCAATATTTCAGTAAAGCATTTTTCAAAGCATTTACCCTGAATGGAAGTGAGGCTACTAGGTCTGTAGTTGTCAACATCACTTTTATTGCCATTTTCCTATTTGTTGATATATTAGGAGATGTTTTCCTTTTGCTGGGAACAGTACCTGTTTGTAATATCTTGTTAAATATTACATGTAATACTGGTTGTAATGACTTTTAATGGCTATTAACTATATGGAGGGGATCAAATCAGAGCCCATAGAAGTTGAATTCTATAAGCTTTTTCTATCATCCCCTAAGATGTACTAGGCCAAGTTGAACCATCAAGAATTACAATGTTAGGTGACAGTATGAAAACTAGACCAAGCAGTGAACAGTGCTGTGTAGTGTTGGTTGAACAAGTGTGATATCATTGAATGATCATGTATTATGCTGCTTTCAGATTTTATAGAGTTTACTGGCTGATAAGAATTGCTGATACTATTCATAGGTTCATAGGTGTATACTAGGCTAATGGCACCTAGGGCCCTGCCTAGCCATGCGACCTAAATGTGTCTCACAGATTTTATTTTTATAGGGGCAACTTATTGACAGCATCTGTCCATTAGATACATAGGCACCAGACCAGAGATGAATTACCAGTTAAACATCCATTGGTCCAAGTTGCACTTAAATAGGGTTAAGGAGGAACTCTTGTTATTAATGTTGTTGTTGTGTCTGTCGACTTTTCCCAGTTAGGTGTCGCCACAGCGGAACTCCGGTCCAAAATCATTTCTCATTAGTATTATCCACAGCAAGCTTGTTTTCAAAATGTATTTTCTGATTCGTTGATGTTATAAATTCTCATTTGCTTTTGTTGAGTGCTTCTTGTAAACATTTCTTTTGCATTCTCTTATACAGTTTATGAAGATCAAAATTCAGTTCTACCAGGGAGGAAATATATTTTATGTGAACTTTGGTTATAAATAATTGTGAATTCAAGGCTTTTAATGATTAAATCGTGTAGTGTTGTATCCAAAATTAACTTTCTGATTCAATAAATATGAGTGCCAATCTGTTCAGTGTATTAATTCTATTAAAGTCATACAAACCGATTCTTTCATAACTGTATTTGTTATGAACTGTTAGCATAGGAGTCTGGGTTTTAAACTAAAACTTCAATGAGTTGTAATCTGAAAGTCCAAGGGGTGCCTAGAATACAGAGTTGTCAATAACACCAGGTTATTGATCAGAACTAGATAAAGAATATTACTTCCTCTGATCCTTTCTGTGACAAGTTGGGTCAGTTTTCATTGTAACGTAGTATTGACAAATTTCCTTTCATAAGTAGTTTTTATAGAAAGATTTACCTAAGAAATATCAGGGTAACTGAAGTCATCCATTAGTATAATGACTTTCATTGGTTACTTATGATTTAAACAGGTGAGATAATCCCAGTGTTTAACTGCATCCATACTGGGGCTTTGGAAATAAACAACAATTCTAAAGGATTTACTTGATAAAGGATCAAAAACCTCAACAGGTATACATTCTATCTCATTTACTGAACTCACATGTGAAGATGGAATATTATTGCCCTGTCTTTGTTGTTCTCTATGGGGCATTCACATATTATGTTCAGTAACTATACAGACTAGTTCATCAAACTTGTGACCCAGACTTTGTGCCTAGCAATAAAAATGTTTCAAATTTGCATCAGATCATTTATATGCTGGGTTTATAGAGGATATGTTAGATTGTCGAAAACATTTCCAGGTATTCTTTATTTGTATCCTGAAACAAAAACAATCCTATATTGACTAAGATGAATTTCATCTTTGGAAAATGTGATCATCATATCTATAGTCTTCCCAACAGTGGATAAGTTTGATGTTGTATACTGCACAAAATCACCTTAATCAAATATTGAAAATGTGAGCTTTGGTGAGTAAGTAGTCATTCCAGTATGGTCTGTATTATTATTATTAGTATAAGGGTAAAGAAGTTTCTTCAAGTATTTTGATTATTTTCAAAACATCATTCTTCATATGGTTAACTGGTGTTGACCACAGGAGACTGATTCTTTCATGGACTAAGATTATATAATAAAGCTCCTTTTCATGAAGTAGTTTTGATATATATTTCTCATTTGATGGTTTTAAACCACGAAGAGCACTCACAGTAATACAATTATTGTTTTAGGCCACTTATGGTTCTATTTGCAGGCATAAGTACAGAATTACTAAGATTACCACAGCTTTGGAAATATATGTTAGATACAGCTGAAGGCATATTATTTATGCCATCAACTGCAGCCATAATAGTTATATTTCTAGAGGCCTCCCAAAAATCAAACATCTGAAGTGACACAGTCAACAAGGGGGCTATCATTTTTACAGACAGTGCCTGTTACTAGATGAGAATATTTAACTGTATTGTGACAGAAAGTTCAGCCAATCTGTCTGGTTGGTTGTTGGACTATGCAGGATTAGTTAGTGTGCATTTGTGTAAAGCAAATTGGAATACTTTACTGTCCCCATTTGTAATCACAATTAAACATTTCAGGTGTACATAGTCATGTGGCTGTAACTGATGGGTGTGGATGCCTTTGGTGCATTCTAATCACACCAGTTCAAGAGATATTTCCTCTCTGAAGTGTTCTGAAAAGGTTTTTTTTATTATTGGCTATTGCATTTTATTTTATTTCTTGCTGGAAAAATGTTAAAGGCTACTCAAAGTTAAAACACACACACAGTTTCCTTTATTAAATATAATTTAAAACAATCTGGTTAATAAATATACATAGGAACAAGTGCATTTATGCTCTCTCTCTATATTTATAGATATATATATATATATATATATATATATATATATATATATATATATATATATATACATACACACACTGAAGCTACTGAGGACCACTCTCAGTGATGTTGCTGATGAACACTCTCTGTAATGTTACTGCAGAGCACACTCTGTGATGACTGCAGAATTCACTTTGTGATGTTACTGCACACATGTATAATGGCAATGCAAGACACCCTGAGATGTTACTTATACAGTCTGTAAGGACCATGGAACACACACTATGAGAGTAGAAAACATTCTCAAATGACAGTATAACACACACCGTCACCACAGAACACATTCTGTTTTGATGGCAGACCACTTCTTGTGATGTTAATAAAAAATAATCACTGTGTTAACATTGTCTGCTATAAATTACGTGCTTTTTCGTGGCACTGTTTACTACACATTGGTGGTCAGTGGCATCCTGTATAGTAGTAAATGCATAAGGCCAGTACTTAAGACTTTATTTAAACCTGTGACACAGAAAGGCTTTACAAGGAGGTGAGCTTAGTACAGCTACTTAGTGCATCAAACAGCGCTAAGATCATAGCACTATTTAAAAATCTAACTTTAACCATAGACACAACTCAGTTAATCTCTGCAAAGCCAAGTCCCTAAACCATAACAGCCCAATCCTAATACAGGTTCTGACAACCAGAATTTGCAATTTTCTAATGTCTCTATGGCCAGCTTGGTGGATATGGGCACCCTGAAACAATGTAGTAATTGTTTCATGTACTCAGACAACCTTTTAATCCTTAAAGAAACTAATACATTATGTGTCAGATTTACATACATAACTTCCTTGGAGGCAAAAATCTCACTTACAAACAAGGTTCTCAAAAACGCACAAACACACACTACATCCTTCACACATACCGCTTATCACACACAGACCTTCTTATGCTGCAGCACTTAAAAGAAACCTTTCCATACCACAAACACCTACTGAGCAATCAAACGGCAGCACCTATCCTCAACAACCACTAAAACACACACCAAAAGCAACAACTAACACCACAAATAAGCCTACACCTAATGGTCCCCCAAGAACAAAGACTCTAAGGCTAGCAAACACTACCAAGTATTCCTGCCATAGGGAATTCTATTGTACAATACACAGATGCCTCTCTCATCAGGCTGGACAAGGTTAAGATAATGGTTAGTTGATTATCTGAAGCCAGGATATGCAATATCACCCATGCACTAAATTTACTGCACCAAAGGTACCAATCTGATTCTATCAAAGTCCACATGGTTGTAAATGATCTGAGATGTACCTCACTGGAATATATGAAAAGAGACATTAAGAAACACCTGAAATCTGGGCAAATAGGAATGGGATGATATGCATATTTTAAATCTAAGGTCACAAAGATACTCAAATGAGGAAGAAGTTGTAATAAGTTGTGAAGTGAAAACACTATCACAAACTGGTTCAGGAAGGAAATGTCATGAACTGATCTCCAAGAATCTTTTCCATGGCATCAGAAACACTCTTGAGTAAAATCCTTCTCCTGATAGAGGAGGAGGAACAACTTCTTTTACACCCTGAGACAGTACGCAGTGAAAGACAGGAGGAAACAGAAGAGTTTGACGCGTTTGGTCTGGTGGAAGAGAAGGCCTCCACTGAAAGCTAGGGAGTGCCTCCCACTAACATCTGTAGCCTTGATGGACCACATTAAGGTCCTGTCTGCCTGAAATGCTGTGTTGAAAAAAATGAAATATGGAGATTTCAGACTTTTTGGAAGGTTTAAGGGACTGCAAGGGTGCAAGGTGGACAAGATCCCTCATACAGTAATTCTGACTTATTGGATTGTCCTTTATTCTGGGAGATGCTGGTCCTGCTTCCTTTCTGCAACCTCCTTGCTATTGCTTTTTAAACATATGCTTACCAGCATTCTGCTAGGACTATGTATTCTGCTTTTGCTAAAGTTAGACAAGGGAGCAGAGAATTCCTTGGAAAACTTAGAAAAGGAGGGCTGAAAAATCCGTGAGATTCCCTTAATCAACTTTCCTCTCTCATCACATTTTTTGATGTCTTCTACAGCAGAAGGTACAAAAACTAGATGCCTGTCCAAGGGGGAACTGAAAATTTCATTGACATCTTCATAGGTTTATATGTAGGTACTAGGCTATTGGCCCTAGGTACCTTGGCTTTCGCCACTCAAGAAAATTATTTTCCTGCACCCCTGTCGAGCAGAGTGACAGAAGTGATCCCCGGGGTGAATTTCGTATTTCCCATCCAATCATCAAGATTTTTCTTGAAGAATGCTAATGAAGAGCTTTGTTTGATATAGATAGGTAGTTTGTTCCAGAGTATGGGAAGTCTCTGGGGCAGGAATCTATCCCTCCAACATGTTCTGTTTATTATGGTGATAAGGTTTAGGTCCCTAGAGTGTATAGCTCATAGGGATTGGGATTTCTTTAAGTGGAGCATGTCCAATAGCTCTGTGTTTGACATTACTTTGTATATTAGGCATAGATCGCTTCTGAGTAGGTGATATGCGATGGAGTAAAGCTGGGGTTTTTTGAGACAGTCTGCATAGGGCATCTGTTTGAGGCCTGTAATCTTCTTTCTGAGGTATTTCTGTGGCCTTTCCAGTTGTTGTAGATGTCTTGTGAGGTACATAACAAAAGGGGCGTTATACTCAATAATGGGTCTAATGAGTGATGAGTAGAGGAGAACAATGATCTCTTTTTTCCTGGATGAGAGACCTTTGTGATGAGGTGTGCCACGCAGAAGGATTTCCTGACTAATGTGGAGATGTGATTATCAAAAGAGAGACTGCTGTCCACCTGTGTCCCAAGGTCTCTTATCACACTTTTGGTGTTAAGTATGTGGTAGTTTATGGGTACAGAGTTTTTACCAAAGGGGATGACAATGCACTTTTTGGCATTGAGCTTGAGGCCATGGCTTTAACACCTGGCATCTATCTCAGTGAGGCCCTTTTGTAGGATGTCCACATCGTTAGGGGTTTTGATTATGGCTCCTAGTTTGCAGTCATCTGTGAACTTCATTAGCCAAAGACCTTCTGTGTTAGCCTGTACTTCAGAGAAGTAGATACCAAACAGGAAAGGACCCAGGACTGAACCCTGTGGTACTCCACTTGTCACTGGTCTGAAGTCGGATTTGCAGTCTGCTACTTTCATAGTGTGGGTTCTGTCAGTGAGCCAGATGGCAACCCATTGAGTGACATAGGGATTTATACCTAGCTTAGTGAGTTTATCTATAATTCCAGAGTGGGGGATGGTGTTGAAAGCCTTGGCGAGATGTAGATAGGCTGTGTGAACCACCTTGCCCTCACCTACAGCTTTGGCGACTGCTTCAATGAAGTCTGTCAGGTTTAGGAGACATGCTCTACCTTTTACAAACCCAAACTGGGTGGGTCCAGAGTTTGGAGATTACCAATGTCTTTGTTTATAAGTTCCATGATGATACTTTCCATGACCTTGCAGACCAGGCTTGTCAGGCTAATAGGGCAGTAGTTCCCGGGGTCTGTGGTGACTCCCCCTTTGTGGAGTGGGATATTCATAGCTGTGCACCATTCAATGGGCACAAAGCCTATGGTGAGGCTATGATTGAACATGGTACTTAGGTGGGGTGCCAGTTCATGCAGAACCCAGCCTGTGATGTTGTCCGGTCCCATGGATGCTGTGTTCTTGGCTTTGGAGTGTGTGTTTTTTACCTGTGCAGCTGTGTTTACAGGAACTTTGCATTCTTCCGGTATAGAGATGAGCCCTTTAGGGGGTAAGAGGGGGGAAAGTTAGCACTGAACCTATCTGCCAGGATGTTGGCAATATATGTTGGTTCTGTATATTTAGTGCCATTGTGCTGTAACTCAGAGCAGATCTGAGTGTTGCCATTGAGATTCTTGACATAGCTATAGAATGCTTTGTGGTAGTCCTTGGAATCAGTGGCAATTTTGTTTTCGTAACTAGCTTTGAAGGATTTTATGACAGATCTCAGTTTCTTACCAAGGCTGACTAGGGAGTTACTCCAATCATGGGATTTTACTCTTTTTTGCAACAGTTTCTTTCTTCTGTTGTAGAGTTCGTTTATGGCAGGGGACCACCAGATTGGCTTCCTTTTTTTGGAGCATAGCATCTTGGTTCTGTTAGGGATAGCACAATCCATGCACTCGTGTAAGTGCTTATAAAGTGCATTTGTGTAGGATTCAGCAGTCGTACCTCTATTGTCCATCTGCATGGGTGTCGTGAAGTTTGCCACTTCTGTCTTAAGAAGCCTGAAGTTGGCTTGGGAGAAATTTTTTATGGTGGTTTCCCTAATGTGGGGTGGGGGTGGGATGTGGATGTCTAGGATGATTAGCTTGTGGTCGGATCTGACCAATGAGGAACTGAACTGTGGTGTGGAACACCGGTCGCCCATGTTGGTAATTACTAGGTCTAGGATATTGCTGCCCCTGGTGGGGGTGAGGATAAGTTGATTCAAGGCATTGGAATTTATGAATTCCAGAAAACGTTGAGCAAAAGAGTTGGTACACAAATAGTTTCCCCAGTTAATGGTGGGGTAGTTGAAATCACCAATTATTAGGGTATTGGGTTCTACCCTAATATTTTCCAGTGTATCAGGAAATGAGGAGTGGGAATCCTGGGGCATGGCGGGGGATCTGTAGCAAGCTACATTTTGGATTGCGATCTTGCTCAGAGTTAGTTACACTTGGATAATCTCGGATGCATTATGGTGAGTAACTAGCCTGGAGGTGTGGATATCCTTAATGAATATGGACACGACTCCGCCATTAGTGTTTCGATCCAGGTTAGGTGGCCGAAAGGTGTGGTATGAATTATAGCCTGGTAATGCAGGGGTGCTCTCTGGAGCCTTGAACAAGGTCTCTGTCACTGCACAGATGTCAATGTTCTCCATTTTAAGGAGTGCCTCAAGTGAGTGCATTTTGAGGTTTAGACTTCTAGCACTGAGTAGCATTACCCTCAGATTTTGCTTGCTTGTACCTGTTATGGTGGTGAATGTGTCATTTGAATCTTGCCTAAAAAAGGCACTATAGAGGTGGCAAGAGCCTTAGCCACTATCTAGAATCCTAAGGACGACAGGTGCAGGCCATCTCTGGCAAAGCATCATAGTCTGTCAATCATGCAATCCCATGCAGACAGATACTGGATCCCCTTAGAATGATACCAGAAGCTTAGCCAATTGTCAATCATATTGTTCTTGTACTGTGGTATCATTCTGCGTGATGGCAGGATGCTACTCAGTGCTAGGGTCATACCTGCCTGGGCTACAAAATTGGAGAGCTCCTCCATGTCTCTTTTCATGTAGTCAAGGGAGGTACATCTCAGGTCATTCACACCAACATGGACAATGACAGAGTCATATTTGTACTTGTTGTGGAGTGACCTGAGCACATGTGTTATGTGGCGGATCCTGGCACCCATCAGGCAGCTGACAGTAACTTTCTCCTTGTTTAGCCTGGTGAGTAGAACATCAGTGTGCCTGACTATAGAGTCACCTATGACTAGAGTGTTGGGAACGTTGTTGTGCCTTATGGGCTGTGGTTGAGTGGCACACTGAGTTTGTGGGCTATGTCTCATTTGGGTTGTGTTGGGGGGGTGGAGGTTGCGTGAGTTTCTGCTTTGAAGGTCTCTGTTGCTTGTGCAGATTTTTATTAAGATCCTTTGTGAATGTAGGTGTGCATTTTGTATTTCTGTGTGTTTTGGTGGTGTAGGTTTTGAGGGACTATGTGATGCGTATGGTGTGGTGCAAGTGCTTACCTTCTCCTCTTGACTGCCTAGTTCAGTCTTGGGTGAAGAGAGCTTTGCTTCCAGTCTGGCTATATAAGTGCATCTCTCACAGGTTGTAGTGTTGGGTGGTAGAAGGAGAGGGCTGTCTCTGTACATCAGGCAATTGCTGCATTGCCCCAAGATGCCCAGATTCATCAGGTAGTCAGGAAAAAACACCAGGAGCTGACCCTTAGACATGCCTGGATAGGTGCTTACTTATTAAGTACTAAAAACTGTTTTCCTCTAGACAAGTGAGAAAAGTTGAGTGCTGTAGTAATGTGTAACTCATTTAGTGCTTACAACAAGTTGTGTAGAAGTGCTGAGCTTAAAGAAACAGATTTGAGTGCTAAAACTAAAGAACTGGCTAGTTCTAAGGGAACATTTGGGACATACTTTATGGTACCGGGAGTAGTTTAACCCTAGCTAGGCGGCAATGCCTAAAGTGTATATATATATATATATATATATATATATATATATATATATATATATATATATATATAGATATATATATATATATATATATATATAGATATATATATATATATATAAACAGTAGCAAACGAGCAAACTGATTTAAACAAATTACCAGTTAACCAATAAAAGCTAAAAACTGAGCCCCGTTTCAGCAGTCTTCAATCAGAAAAGTTCTAACTGCACACTCCTGCCCTTAGGGTGCAGGGGAAACTTCTCCAAAAAAAGATGGCCTGGATTAGTGCTCAAGTTATACAAACAAAGCTAGATTCAGCAGGTCTGAATCTAGTCTATGCTACAGAAAACAAGGCGTACCAATTTCAGAAAGAAACTATTCAAACAAGCAGGCACAATAAGCCTTTAACCAGAAACTCCCAGCTCAGAAGGGCAGAATCTACCCTCTCCTCCCACAAGAGTGTAGACCACACCTTCTTAATGTAAAATAACTGGCCCAAAGCCCAAGTGCTTAAACCAGAATTAATATACTTTTAGAATAACAGACACTAAGCCTTCAATCAGAAACTCCCAACTTAGAAGGATGTAAGATACCTGTTCTGCCACAACAGTGCAGAACACAACTTTCTTAATGTAAAACAACTGGCCTGAAGCCCAAGTGCTTAAACCAAATGGCTTAGAATAACAGTTAGAATTTAATCAGGCTACTACTAAGCAGTAATAAATACAGCAGAATAAATTCAAATGAGTACTTTTAAGAAGAGGCAAAAGCAAAATATAGTAATAAAGTAGGAAGAAACACAAATACAGTAAAAGCAGATAAAGTGCAATTTTTTTTTTTTGTGGAGAGGGAGGGAACAGAGCAGATTAAGATACTATAGGAGATGTCCTTTCCAAATACTCTCTCTGTACACACCAGAGTAGATGGGACTGGTAGGAGTATCTGAAATCAAAATATGATCTCACTGCTCTTAGTCGAGTGAGCAAATGAGATGGGCCCAGGAAGAGTGTCCAAAAACAGATTTACAGCAGGGGCGGGCAAATCCAAAGCCACAAAGATTAACACCATGACAGGAACAGGGTGGGAGGGTAGGAGACTAACTGCAGATAGAGAGCACAATATTTAATTAATCAAATACCTACAAATTATCTAATCTTAAATAAGTGCAGAGAAAAGTATCCTGAAATCATCTTGTGTCCAGTTGATGTTTGCAGCAAATCTCAGCAGCCAACAACTCAGCAGATGAGCAAAAATGATTACTAGAAATGTGACCAGCACAGATTTTAATGTAAGCAGAAACCCCCAGGCTAAGAGTAACACAGAATTTCAAAAGCAGTTTAACAACTTTCAATGAGCCCAGATGGCTACACTTTTTCACACTTCATGCAACTAACTGCAGATAGAGAGCACAATATTTAATGAATCAAATATCTACAAATATCTAATCTTAAATAAGTGCAGAGAAAAGTATATGTAAAGCAGCTTGTGTCCAGTTGATGTTTGCAGGCAAATCTCAGCAGCCAACTCAGCAGATGAGCAAAAATGATTACTAGAAATGTGACCAACACAGATTTTTATGCAAGCAGAAACCCCCAGGCTAAGAGTAACACAGAAGTTCAAAAGCAGTCTAACAACTTTCAGTGAGCCCAGATGGCTACACTTTTTCACACTTCAGGCAACTAATTGCAGATAGACAGAGAGCACAATATTTAATAAATCAAATATCTACAAATATCTAATCTTAAATAAGTGCAGAGAAAAGTATACTTAAATCAGCTTGTGTCCAAATGATGTTTGCAGGCAAATCTCAGAAGCCAACAACTCAGCAGATAAGCAAAAAGGATTACTAGAAATGTGACCAACATAGATTTTAATGCAAGCAGAAACCCCCAGGCTAAGAGTAACACAGAATTTCAAAAGCAGTTTAACAACTTTCAATGAGCCCAGATGGCTACGCTTTTTCACACTTCAGACAACTAACTACAGATAGACAGAGAGCACAGTATTTAATGAATCAAATATCTACAAATACCTAATCTTAAATAAGTCCAGAGAAAAGTATACTTAAATCAGCTTGTGTCCAGTTGATGTTTGTAGGCAAATCTCAGCAGCCAACAACTCAGCAGATGAGAAGAAATGATTACTTGAAATGTGACCAACACAGATTTTAATGTAAGCAGAAACCCCCAGGCTAAGAGTAACACAGAATTTCAAAAGCAGTCTAACAACTTTCAATGAGCCCAGATGGCTACACATTTTCACACTTCAGGCAACTAACAGCAGATAGAGAGCACAATATTTAATGAATCAAATATATACAAATATCTAATCTTAAATAAGTGCAGAGAAAAGTATACTTAAATCAGCTTGTGTCCAGTTGCTGTTTGCAGGCAAATCTCAGCAGCCAACAACTCAGCAGATGAGCAAAAATTATTGGGATGTTCTGAGATGCAGCTAGACAAATTCCCTCAAAACAGTTCCAGTGACAGCAGCTCTACGAGTAGTATCCACTGAGTCATAGATATATTTTAAATAATGAGTAGTGACTTGAAAAAACAAATTACACAAAACAGACTTTTCCTTGCAAGAGCAAATGATGCCAAAACATTCCTCATACTTTCAAAATTAGACAGGATAAACATCAACAAACAAGCCAGAGAGATGAGAATTTTGCAAAAGTGTACATTTTTTCCCTTTGCAAAAGCCTTTCCATCCCTGTCAGAAGAAGAGGGATTAGCATTACCAAAATGTATAGTAAGAGCTGGATTTACTAAAGCAATAGGTGCTTGGTCAGGTCTGATGTTAGAGTAAGAAAACTTAAAAGACTGAGGAACATTATATAATCTATCTTATTTTTTTAGGGGCAACAGACTGACTATTGGGGAAACTCAGGAAGAGACAAAAACAACCTCCAGAGCAGACAGAACTGGAGGGACAGGTGAAGGTTCCTAAAATTCCAGTTCTAACAAATCATTATATTTTCTGAGGGACTGAGAAACCTCACTGTCTTTCCACTAAAAAAATGATTCTTTCTAGAAATATTCTAATAGAAACAGAATCCCTCAGAGGGAGAATCAGATACCACACACACTTCAGAATCTGATTCAGAGACCTAAGAGGGAATAACTGCATCTGTCCCATTACATTCACCTACAGATTCAACCTCTTGAACCTCTTCAGGGAAATATGATGCCCTTTTGCTTTTACCAGAAAAAGCTTTGTAAGAAGGGTAAAGAGTCTACACTAGAGCCTGGGATGAACCTAATAAATTTCTCCTGTCCACTGTAACTGATACAGAAAATAAATGTTTAGTTTTCTGTTTCCGTTTACTGAAATCTTTGAAAAAGCAAACCTAGAATTGCAAGTAACAACTTTTTCAGGGAAGGGTACAACATTCTGACCAAATACAGAAACTTTCCCTTTCCCTTCTCCCAAGACTGACAAGAATGGCTCTTCCTTGCCTGCTATCTAATCCTAAGTCCATGGTGGTTGTAGGAGTTAGACCAGAGGGTTACAAAGCAAAAGATGAGCTGTCTAAGGAAAAAGCTTTTGCCACAGCAGAGTCACCCAGATTGTGGCTGAGACAAATTAACAGACTGCTGCAGTAGCGAAGGTGCTTAACAATCTTTTTCATTTTGTGGCAGGAAGAATGTCCAGCTGAAGAAATGGTATGCTGCTCCATGTTCAAGTCGAAAATCATGCATAATACCTGAGGAAGCTTAGCAGCAACAGTCAGTAAAGCAGGAAAGTACAAAACAATAACTTTTTCCCAAAAGAAAAAAAAAACAGAGTATAAAGCCCTTTAAACACTTATTTCAGCCCTAAAAAGTAAAATAACAGTTTATCAACAGAAAAAGCAGTTGCAATAATTTCTAACAACTTTTTACCATCAAGATAAAAAACCATGCTTGCATTTAAAAGCACATAAAAGTCAACGATAAAAAAAAAAAAAACATTTTTTCCTACCTAAAAAATAATTCTTTCACAGAAAAAGTTAAGTTTTCTGTGAAGAAAGTAAAAGTGTTTTTTTCTCCTTGCAAAGGGAACTTATCTGCCTAGCAATGGAACAGTGTTAGCTGTCTATTATCAAAAGCCCACAGAGAAGCACTCTTCTCAGAAAAAGGACAGCTCTGAAGGGCTTGACATCCAAGCCTGACGTTTAACCAGTTCAGCATGATTTGAATAACAGGTTCATAGTTCATATGAGGTTACTAGGCTAATGGCTGTAGGGCCTTAAGCCTAGCCATGGTAAACCTGTGCTTCCTAATTGAACTTGGTTAGATGGTCATTATTCACAGAGTGAATCTATGATCAGCATTGACTGCCCCTTTCCATGAGGAACATAGGATCAACCCCCAGGGTGAATTTATGGTCTTCCATCCAATTGTCTAGGTTGTGCTTGAATAGGGTTATTGAGGAGCTCTGCTTCACCTGAACTGGGAGTTTATTTCCGAGGAGCGGCAAACTCTGGGAGATACAGCCATCTCTCCAGCATGTTCTGTTAATGTCACAGGCTAGGCTGAGATCCCTGAGTTGAGCAACTCTTGCTCTATTTGATTTGTGGACATGCAGCATTTCCATTAGGGCAGGGTCAGAGACTCCACTGTAGGCTAGGCACAAGTCACCTCTCAGGAGCCTGTAGGATACAGACTACAGTGACAGGGCTTTCAGTCTTTCCATGTAGGTTATGTTTTGGAGGCCCTGAATTTTCTTCTTGAGAAACCTCTGTGATCTCTCCAGCTGCAGCAGTTGTCTGGTGAGGTACATGCAAAAGGGAGCATTCTACTCTGTTAGTGGTTTGATGAGGGTCAAGTACAGAGGAGTTATAACATCCTTTTTCTTAGATGCAATGCCTTTACTTATGAGATGCACAACATAGAAGGCTTTCCTCACCATTGTGGACACATGGTCATCATTGTTTAGATTGCTATCGATCTGTGTTCCCAAATCTCACACTAATGGGTTTGATCTTGGGCGGTGCTGTCAATATTATCATTTCAAAATGTACTTGACGCACCATGGCTGAAATAATAAAATAACTATAATAAAAATTATAAAATGTATATGGTGAGCAGTTTCCCGGTACAAAACACCACATCTTTAGACTAGTAAAATTACAAAAGTTTCACACACCTGCTTTTAAAATCAGAAACAACCAATCAGCTACAAATAATCAAATGAGAGGGTCTATATTAGAAGACCGAAGTTTTAAATATTTGAACACTATATGGGCAACACCATATGAGTGAATATTTAAAACCTCACAAGTGTAAACAGAGATCGTCGTAGGGAATTCTTCCCTTTACTTTAATGTAGTACAATCTTGGAGTTGGTATATTTAAGTAGTGGGGGGTGTAGGAGTGCAGGGGGGGGCCTTCCCCCTATTCTGAGCGATCAGGTAGATTTTTTTTTATTTTTACATTTTTTATTTTGCTTTTGAGGTTTTACAACTTCACTCATATGGTGTCGCCCATATGGTATTCGAAGTTGTAAACATTCAATCTTATAATATAGACCCAAATGAGAAAATCATTCAAAAAGTGCACAAATAAAACTACAGATCTGCATCACATAGCCAGTCAAAATCATTAGCTATGTGCACAAATCACAGTTCAAATTGAGTCATAATGGCCAGTTGACCTAAAGCAGGAAGTGTTGTTGTTATTCATAGTAAGTTAACCAATCAAATAACTATCTATGAACACAAATCAAAATAAAAATCAAAGCTGCAGCTGCCAATCAAATACAACAGGAAAAAATGCTTTCATACAAAATAAACTATAATCCTGAAGCTAAACAAATAGTAAACTCAGTATCTCCAACTAAGATTCTTTAGTACAGGTTTGACAAATAAAGTTTCATTTAAACCAGGAAAGCTGTCCGCTTTTAGACGGATGATCTATTTAAATTCAGCACACTTAGTCTTATTCCTTATATCACCTCCCCTCAAATTTAAGTGAACCTCTAAAAGTAATAATCTAAAAATATGATCAGCCCCATGGTTGTTCACATGTCTCGCCAAAGGGCTCTTGCTACAACTTTTACATATATCATCCGTGTGTTCTAAAATCATGTCTTTAAAAGGATGATTCGTCTTCCCTACTTAAAAACATTTGCAAGCCTGGCATTTTGCATAGTAGACAACATTCATCCTCCTACAATCAGCATAAAAATTCAAGAAACCTTACAATTCATTGGTATATGTAAAAAAAAAACTGCCAACACAAATGCGGCTGCATACACTGCAAGATCTACAAGGAAACGTGCCTTCATGAACAGATTAGGCTACTTCAGAGTCAAAATGGCATAATTGTGATTTCAATTAAGTATTGTTCCAAAAAGAAAATTGAGGCACAGAACCCAAAAGTTCTTTCAGTGTCGTATAAGTCATTAGGATGGACCAGTTCTTTATTATGTCACAGACTGTCCCAATATTGCTACAATACGTTAACATTATTTAGGGACAGGAGCAGCATGTTTATTCTGCATATTATTTATACGATGATCACCAAAAAAGGGAGTGGCAACAGGTTTGCTCATAGAGCAAACCTCCTCCATGGTTTCATATACTTCTTTATTGGAGTAGCTACGAGCAACAAAGTCAGCTGTAGCCATTCTCAACGCTTCAGTTGCATGGCTATCACCATTGTGTAACCAAGATATTCTAAGCAGCTGCCCCCAACCACATTCTTAGTTATATGTTGAGGATGCATACTGGTTCTATGTAGGATGTTATGCATCTCTGCTGACCATAACATCTAATAAATCAATACAATCCTCTGAAAAATTAAGTGCAAAATGTAAAATAGTGGTAGTACAATGCAGACAGTCCATAAAGTGCATAAGACTCTCAGAATTGCCCTTCCATACAAGAAAGATGTCATCTACAAAACGTCTGTAATAACTTATATTATGAACATATGGATTATTGGCATAAATAAAGTCACATTCCCACAGTGGCAAAACTAAATAGGCATAAGAATTGGCACATGCGGTACCCATTATCATACCAACAAACTGCAAATAAAAATCTTGCTCAAACACAAAGGCAGTGTTCTCCAATATCAACTCCAATAACATACAGATCAGTAATACTTTATTTGAAGACAAATTCCTGCATGTGGAAAGAAAAGTTCTAACATTCTTAATGCCTAAATCATTAGGTATCACCGTAAAGATAGAGGCAATGTCCAGGGCTGCAAACAACAAACCATCTTTCATTTCTAATTTTTTGTACCAAGCATTGAACTCTGAAAGGAAGCTCTTAGTATCCTAATGACTTCCAATATTGGTCTAATGGTTTTCTCAACTCAGTAGCCCATCCATGACTGGAAATAATGAGATGCATTAGTGTGCCTCTCTGTTTCTTATGGGCCTTCAGTAAACCATACAAAACGGGTATTACAGGATGTTCAGTAGTGAAATTCTAAAGAAATCAAACCTGTCATATGAAGGTCATACAAGCAAAAATTGATCTTTTTAATTAAGCCATCCATTTGATATCTATGCAGGCGGTTATATGTATGACCATCTTTTAGCATTTCACGCACCTTCAACAAATAATGCTGCCTGTTCATAAGTACGATATCTCCTCTCTTATCTTATAGGTTCCTAGGTTAGTACTAGGCTATCGGCCCTAGGACCTATACAAGCCTAGACATAACAATTCCCTTGCTAGTTCTTCCCACAGTATTTACTTCCCTGGACCCCTGTCTAGCATGGCAACTGACGTGATCCTGGGCTGAATTTCCTATCTCCCATCCAATCATCAAGGTTCCTTTTGAAGAGGGCCAAAGAGGCGCTTTGCTTGATATGTATAGGCAGTCTATTCCAGAGTCTGGGGAGTCTCTGGGTCAGGAGCCTAGCCCTCCAGCATGTTTTGTTCATTGTGATGACAAGGTTTAGATCCCTGGAGTGTGTGTGTGTGTCTCTGAGGGATTGGGATTTTTTTAAGTGTAGCATGTCCAACAGCTCTGGGTTTGACATGGCCTTGTATGTTAAGCAGAGATCGACTCTGAGTAGACGATATGCGACAGAGTATAGGTGGAGTTTTTTAGATGGTCAGCATAGGGCATCTGCTTTAGGCCTGTGATTCTTTTAGTGAGGTATTTCTGTGGCCTTTCTAGTAGTTGCAGATGTCTTGAGCGGCACATACCAAATGGGGCATTGTATTCTATAATGGGTCTAATGAGGGATGAGTACAGTGGGACAATGACCTCTGTTTTTCTGGATGAAAAGCCCTTAGGGATGAGATGTGCCACATAGAAGGATTTCCTGACTGTTGCTGACTGTTGTGGCAATGTGGTTATCGAAGGTGAGACCACTGTCCACCTGTGTCCCTAAGTCTCTTATCACACTTTCGGTGTTTAGTGTACTGCTACCTATGTTGTAAGTCATGGGTACATGTTTTTTTCCCAAAGGGGATAACTATACCTTTCTTGGCATTGAGTTTGAGCCCATGGCTCTGGCACCAAGCATCTGTTTCTGTAAGGCCCTTAAATATCCACATCATGTGGGGATTCAATAATGGCTCCCAGTTTGCAGTCATCTGCAAACTTTGTTAGCCAGAGTCCCTTAGTGTTGGCCTGTACTTCAGAGAAGTAGATGCCAAACAAGAGCAGTCCCATGACTGAACCCTGAGGTACTCCACTTGTCAACTGCCTGGAGCTCGATTTGGAGTCGGCTACTTTTACAGTGTGGGTTATGTCAGTAAGCCAGTTGGCAACCCATTGAGTGATGTAGGGATTAATACCCAGCTTGGTATGTTTATCTATGATTCCAGAGTGGGGGATGGTGTCAAAGACCTTGGTGAGGTCCAGATAGGCTGTATGGACCACCTTACCCTTGTCCAGGGCTCTGGAGACTGATTCAAAGAAGTCAATCAGGTTCAAGAGGCAAGATCAGCCCTTCACGAACCCAAACTGCATTGGGTCCAATGTCTGAAGGTTGCCTATGTCTTGTTTATAAGTTCCATGATAATAAGTTCCATGGCCTTGCAAATCAGGCTCGTCAGGCTGATGGGGCAGTAGTTCCTGGGATCCAAGGTGGATCCCCCCTTGTGGAGTGGGATGACTGTAGCTGTGCGCCACTCTTTGGGCACGAACCCTGAGGTGAGGCTATGATTAAACATGACACTTAGGTGAGGTGCCACTTCATTTTGTAGTTCATGTAGTACACAGCCTGGGGTGTCATTTGGTCGCATGGATGCTGTATTCTTAGCTTTGGAGAGTGCATTTTTTTACCTGTATGGTCGTTATTACCAGAATTTGGCAATCTTTCGGTATTGAGATGGGCCCTTTAGGGGGTGAAGTTTGCACTGAATCGATCTGCCAGGATATTGGCAATATCCTTGGGATCAGTATATTGAATGACATTCTGTTGTAGCTCAGAGCAGATCTGAGCATTGCCATTTAGATTCTTGACATAGCTCTAGAATGCCTTGTTGTTGTCTTTGGAATCTTTGGCAATTTTATTTTCGTAATTAGCTTTGGAGGATTTTATGACGGATCTCAGCTTCTTACTGAGACTGGTAAGGGAGTTTTTTGCATCCTAGGATTTCCCTCTTTTCTGCAACAGTTTTTTCCTTTTGTTGTAAAGTTTGTTTATGGCAAGGGTCCACCAGATTGGCTTCCTTTTTTTGGAGGAGAGCATCTTGGTACTATTGGGGATAGTACTATTCATGCACGAGTGGATGTGCTCGTACAGTGCCTTAGTGTCAGATTCAGCAGTCGAACTTTCAGTTCCTGTCTGCATGGGTGCCATTAAGTTTGCACTTCTGACTTGAGTAGCATGAAGTTGGCTTTGGAGAAGTTTTTTACGGAGGTTTCCTTACTGAGGGGTGGGGGTGGGATGTGGATGTCAAGGATGAATAATCTGCTGGACGAATTTTCAGATGAGGATTGCTACAAATCATTTTCAATGCAACCAATTCACCTTGAGATAAATTATAAAATTCAGTTTTATAGCCTTTAACTAAGGCTTTTCACAAGTCATCTTCACAAACAGCAGTGAATGTTTCGACCAGGGGATGGGGTGCAGGTGTAAAACTACTTGGTTTCTTAAAAAACAAACAGAGGCACACTGTTGTGGAAACAAACTCAAACCCACATTCCTGGAAAACAATTTCAAATCAATAATAGCATCTGTAGAAGTTATTTTCTTAGCAGGTACAAAGAATAGACCTTTATTTAAAAGGCTAATTTCATCAGCATTGAGAGGGAAACAGGAAATGTTTATTATTAAATTATTCATTTTTTTGGTCCTTGTTTTCTTGGCATGTCTCTCGATGCTCTGATTCACTGATCAAACACACACCTTTCCTGGACAGCTTTGTGAATGCTCCTTCATGTGTTCTGTCTATATAGGAAGGCTGTGTTAAAGGAAAAGGGGTATTGCCACTTAAAACATTAGAAACAATGGTTGAAGACTGTAGGTCACCAGAGACATGCACATCAATGACAGCAGACCCTGCATTGCAAGTAGGAACACTTCTATCGGCCTCATGCATTATCACATCAGACTCCCACTGAGTATCAGCATTAATCCTCAAACTCTGTTACTCACAAGGCCAAGCAAAGACAAACCCCTTCACTAAAATCAACTAAGTCTCTATGTAATTTCTTCTTCTTGACAAGTTGCAATCTAGCTTCATAGGCAGCTATATTGTCATATAACTCTTCAAGTCTTAGCTTATGCTGCTCAGTAGTAAATTTAGTAGAAATATCATTCTTAGGTTTAAAAATCTCATTTTGGAGCAACTCTTCCTCTGGTTTAAAAAAGTTAATTAACAACTTCATATAGTCAAAGCTTAGCTGCAAATTCAATGATTTCCATCTCTTAAGAAGCTTTGAATAGCTGTTGCCATATGTTGGCATCTTCAATACCCTTAGCCCACGAGGGACAACCTTGTGATAGACAGCAGTTTCCAAAGGAAGACGCTGCTGAAGAATACACTCCAAGATGGCTGCACAGCACACTGTAATTACTGTACAACACAAATTGTGGTGTTCCTGCAGAAGACTCTGTGATGACTGCAGCACACACTTTGTGATATCTGGAAAAAAAACACTGTGATGATTGCAGGACATGGTGCGATGTTATTGCAAAAAACACTCTGATAACACAGAACACACACTCTGATGACTGCAAAACATACTCTAGAATGTTGCTAACGAACAGAAACTAAGATGACTGTACCACACAATGTGATGTTACAGCTTAATGCCCTCTGTATAATACAACCTTGTACAGAAGGTTAAAGCTATGAGTGTAGTTCTTGTGGTAACCTTCATTTGCTTACTATGTGACATTAAGCAAATCACTTAACCAGACATTGCTCCCAGGTCACTTCTGAAAAGTGTCTGTGCATCTAGAGTGGGCCTATCAGGTTAACAAATAGGTGTTATTATATTACCATTAAACTTTGTAATCCTACCACAGAACATAGTACATCACAACTGCAACACATACTGTGTTAACTGCAGAATACCAACAAATCTGGATCAGAAAATACAGTCCACAGAGTCCACGGCAATAAAACAGCAAATCCAAATAAAGCACCGGACTCTGAAATACCAAAGAAATTTTAATAAACACACAGCTTTTGGGATCCCTCCCTTTATCAGTGTAACAGACAATGTAAAAACAATCAGTCATTTAAATAATATGTTCAAATAAATTCGCAAGAGATAGCCCCCAATCAAATCTCACAATCGTTTGTCTTTTTGGCTTTTCCCGGTTAGGGGTCGCCACAGCGGAACTCTGGTCCGCTAATGATTGGCAGTCGATTTTTATGGTACTGAGTTGCCAGCCCACTGCCCAACCTTCAGCGAAGGCATGTCCATTCACGCATGTCTTTTGGAGGCCACTCGACCACGGGGAGAACATGCAGACTCCACACAGAGGGTACTCCAGCCGAGAATCGAACAGGAGAACCTCTTGCTGTGAGGTAACAACACTACCGCTGTACCACCGCGGATGTCAAAATCTCACAATCAATTAATCAGTTTAAATATTTAAAGACCCATTCTGGCTTAAAAATATGTAACATTCAATAGGAATATCATAATAATAATAATACTAATAAGAATCAGCAATCTGAGCACAATTACATTATAAGCAAGGTTGCTTTTTGTCTTAAAATAGGTTTAACACTAATCACAGCATTAATACCTGGTTTGCAGTCAGCTTGCAATCTATTACCCAATTATATTCATTTACTTCCAACCTGTTATTAATATCGTCGCCCCTCACATTCTTATATACTATATCTATCACTACAAATTTTAAAGTATGCTCTAAGCCAAATGCCATCATATGCTTACTGAGACCATTACTGTTCCTTAAGTGTCCTAGTGCTTTTCCTAACATGCAACCCAGGGCATCTTGTACAGGTAGCTAAATACACTATGTTATTAGTATTACAGCAAGAGCAGTTATAACAAGGGACCATTCCAGACCTGTTGCTTATTTGTACTTTGTTATCATAACTAATGTCTTTGAATTCTGACAGTTTTTGTAAGCAAAATTGGGTTTTTCTCCAAAATACTGTTTCAATTCAGGCATCGTTTCCATAATCCCCCAGTTATTCAATATACTTTTTTTTTACCTCATTTGTTCTTCTATTGATATGTAGTTACATAACATATATTGCTCTATGTCTCTGATTTATAATATTTCCTTTATCCATGGTTCTCATAAAACAGGGCTTGGCTACCCCCTTCCTCTCATGTATAACTTGATGTACAAATTCATCAAGAAATTCACTGCAATAACTTCTTTAAATTCCTGCACCATGCTCTCCATTTGTTCACCACTTTTGTACATGCGTGCTCAGTCTGCTGACTCTTCACAATGCCTTTAAAACCTGCATGCATACTGCTTCTGTGAAGGTACCCATTAACTTTTGTCCAATATGACTATAGCTCCACCTTTATCAGCTTCTTTTATAACAATGTCAATATTTTCCTGTAATTTCAATAAAACATCATGTTCTTAGGTTAAATTATACATTCTAGCTTTATCTCATTGGTTGTACAGCTGACAAAGTTACTCTTCACAGACATTGTAAAAGGCAATAATTACTGGATGACTGATAGGAATAACACGACTTTCTACATACCTGAGTCTCTTTTAATGAGGAATCTTTACATATCAGTTTTAAATTAAGATTCTTAACAAATAACTTAAGGTTAGTTAAAGCCTCCATTATTGCATCTGTATTGGATGGAATAAACTGAAGGCCTTAATTGAATAGGGTATAACAAATAACTTAAGGTTAGTTAAAGCCTCCATTATTGCATCTGTATTGGATGGAATAAATTGAAGGCCTTAATTGAATAGGGTATAGCCTGCTGGAGTTAGCCTTAGAGTTGTTGAAGTAACAACTGCTTGCTCATTCATTGAACTTGGTGTATTGAGCGACTGTGGGTCTGCAGTCTGTTGTATGTTCATTTTCCTCCTCCACTTCTTCTTTGTGGTTGCCCCCTCAATGAATCCTAATTGCGAACCTCCACTCTTTCTGGCAAGCTGAATTACATTAAAGTCAGTGGTTGCTGAAAATCCTTGGCCAAATTTATGTCCAAATTTATGCCCCCACTTACCACTGGTACGGATGATGCCCCTGTAGTATTAACTGATGTAACGCTGTTTAAATTTGACACTACTGACAGTGCAGGAATAGCTGAATCTATATTCTGTGTAACCTGATGATTGATTTCATTCATATTGGCAGGTTCAGGCAGTGTCCTTTTCTTTTGGCTGCTCCCATTAGAGGTCACCACAGCAGATTATCTGTTTCCATTTCTTCCTGTCCTCTGCATCTTGCTCTGCCACACCAACAACCTGCATGTCCTCTTTAACCACATCCATAAAACCTATCTTAGGCCTGCCTCTTTTCCTCTTACCTGGAGCTCCACCCTTAGCATCCTTCTCCCAAAATATCCAGCATCCCTCTTCAGCATATGTCTAAACCAATGCAGTCTCGCCTCTCTGGCTTTGTCTCCAAACTATCCAACCTGAGCTGACCCTCTAACATACTTATTTCTAATCCTGTCCATCCTCATCACACCCAATGCAAATCTTAACATCTTTAACTCTGCCACCTCCACCTCTGGCTCCTGTCTTTTCATCAGTGCCACCATCTCCAACCCATATAACATGCTGGTCTCACTGCCATCTTGTAGACCTTCCCTTTCACTCTTACAGGTACCAGTCTGTCACAAATCACTCCTGATACTTTTCTTTAACCACTTCACCCTGCCTGCACTCCCTTCTTCACCTCTCTTCCACACTCACCATTACTCTGGACTGCTGATCCCAAGTATTTAAACTCATCAACCTTCACCAGCTCTACTCCCTGCATCCTCACCATTTCCTCTGTCCTCCCTCTCATTCACACACATATATTCTGTCTTAGTCCTGCTGACCTTCATTCCACTCCTCTCTAGAGCATATCTTCACCTCTCCATGGTCTCCTGAACCTGTTCCCTACTCTCACTACAAATCGCAATGCATCCGCAAGCATCATAGCCCAAGGGGACTCCTGACTGATCTCATATGTCAACCAATCCATCACTATTGCAAATAAAAAAGGGCTCAGAGCTGATCCTTGATGTAATTCCACATCCACCTTGAACGCGTCTCTCACTCCTACTGCAGACTTCACCACTGTCACAGTGCCCTTGTATATATCCTGTACCACTCTTGAATTCTTCTCTGCCAATCTCAACTTCCTCATACAATAGCACAACTCCTCTGTAGGCACCCTGTCATATACTTTCTCTAAGTGTAAAAAGACACAATGCAACTCCTCCTGACCTTCTCTATACTTCTCCATCAATGCCCTCAGAGCAAATATCACATCTGTAGTGCTCTTTCCTGGCATGAAACTGTACTGCTGCTCACTAATCATCACCTTCATTCTTAACCTAGCTTCCACCACTTTTTCCCATAACTACATGGTGTGGCTGATCAGATTTATCCATCTGTAGTTACTACAGCTCTGCACATCACCCTTATTCTTAAAAATTAGTACCAATAAACTTCTCTACTTCTCAGGCATCCTCTCACTTTCCAAGATTTCTTTAAACAATCTGGTTAAAAACCTCACTGCCATCTCTCCTAAACACCTCCATGTTTCCACAGGTATGTCATCTGAACCAACAGCCTTTCTATTCTTCATCCTCTTCATAGCTGCTCTTACTTCCTCCTTGCTAATCCGTTGCACTTCCTAACCATTCACTGCCTTTAAAAATACTTGATTAAAAACCATATTATTATACAACTATATAAAATTATGAATCAGTAAACACATTATTATTAAAGTGTATAAGACAATGCCATACAATATAATGCTTTTGTGTATGCTTAAATTTATAAAAAAATTACATAAAATATATTGTATGTGTTTACTGATTCATAATTTTATATAGTTGTGTAATAATATGGTTTTTAATCAAGTGTTTTTTAAAGGCAGTGAATGGTTAATAGGATAATTGATTAATTAAATGTTTAAATAATGGATATATAAGGTGTGTAAGGGATGTTTTAAAACTTGTCTGATGAAGTTGGGGCATTGACCCCTTCAAAAGTGCTTACAATAAAGGTTTATGAATTATAAGCTGTTCAGAGTTTGGAGAGGCTGCATACGTTTGGATACGCTTGCTGCATTTTGTTTTAGTATTGTTTGTTATTCTTTGGTTGTGCTGCACATCTTTCCCAGTTCGGTCCCTCTGTCTAGCCAATCAGTGCAGGTACTTTTCTCCCTCCTTAGTGTCCAACCTTTCATACAACTCACCGTACACCTTATCCTTATCCTTTGCCACCTCTCTCTCTACCATACACCTCATCTCTTTGTACTCATGTCTACTTTCTCAATCTCTTCCTCTGTGTACTCTCCTGTACCTCTCACTCCACCACCAGGTCTCCTTGTCCTCCTTCCTCTGTTCAGATGTCACACCAAGCACCTTTCCTAGCTGTCTCTGGTTCAGGCAGTGTAACAGTGTCCAAAACATACATAGATTCTTTATGTACCAATTTATCATTGTTCTCGGATGGTTTGCAAGCCTTCAGATGATTACAGTGGCAATGTTTAAGTTTTTCAGCTTATCTGGAAATTGGGGTAGTTCCAAGGGGCTTGAGAATTTTCAAAATGCCTGCATTTGGTCACACCTACCCTGAGTTTCTGAAAAAATGAAAAAATGGACCTTATGAACAAATTTTTTAATAGCATCAAAACTGATTTACAAGGAGAAATAGCAATAATGGAAGGTGAGATATCTATAATGCCTTCCTTTAAAGATTCTGTACATTTATATTATGAGATGCTTGATTGACTTTCTGTAAAAGAATGGCATCTGGAGTCTACAAAAATATGCAAATTATTAATGGACATTAATGATTTTAAGACTGAGAATATTTTTCCTGGTCTAAGAAACCAAGGGAGAACAATAATGAATTGGTACATAAAGAATCTATGTATGCTTTGGACACTATTACACTGCCTGAACCTGTCAATACGAATTAATTGGCAGGATGCACAGAATATAGATTCAGCTATTCCTCCATAGTCAATGCTGTCAAATTTGAATACCATTATATCAGTTAAAACTACAGGGGGATCATCTACATCAGTGGTAAGTGGGGGCATAAATTTGGCTGTAAATTTGGCAGAGGATTTTCAGCAAACACAGACTTTAATGCAATTCAGCTTGCCAGAGACAGAGTGGAGTTTCGCAGTCAGGATCCATTAAGGCAGCAACCACAAAGAGGAGGTGGAGGAGGTACAAAGGACCACATACCTGCAGCTGCTCAATACACCAAGTTTGATGAATGAGCAAGCAGTTAACTTATCCACTCTAAGACTAACTCCAGCAGACTATACCCTATTGAATAAAGGGCTTCAATGTATTCCCTCCAATACAGATGCAGTATTGGAGGCTTAAACTGACCTTAAGTTATTTGTTAGTAATCGTAATTTAAAACTGATTGTGATGTCCCTGCTCTGGGCCAGTGATCAAGGAGTCTCAATCCTCGTCACAGACACTGGTGAGGGATGCTGACTTGGAACAAAGATAGATACACAATGTATTTCCAGATGCAGCTCTCTGCACCAAGCACACTTTCACTTAAGGGTGCAAAGGGAACACACACACCCATCCTGAGACTGGGTTTTCCTCTTTCACCAGGCACTAAATAAATCCCCACACTGACCACATCTGTAGAGTTGAGTCTTCAGCCAAGTGTTCCAAGCGAAGTCTGCCACCAGCGCTCATTGTCCCTGCTCCAAGTAGCTGACACACACACATTCTTGGAGATTTGATTTTCTCACACACACATACATACACACCTGGGAAAGGCTGGCACAGCTTTAGCAGCTATGCCCCCTCCAGACTATAAGGTAGATACTGCCACCACAACACTCCAAAGCCAGCTACTCTAAGGCTCTTACAAGGATACCCAATTATACTGAATAAAATGAATACTAATACAAATGGCACTGTTTGACCAATGCAGCAAGAGTTTCAGGAGTAGCCACAGTGTCACCAAATAAATATAAGTACTCTCAAAAGTAAAATATTTCCTAAAAAGACCAGCCACAATGAAAAGCTGAAATATATTTAATAATAAATGAACATGAAAATACTAGATATCTATATACAATAAATGGCAGAGTTTCAATCACAAGAAATATTAAAAATAACAGATGGATAGATTCACACATATACAGAAAAACAGTACTTAACTATTCTCATTATTTTTTCTGACTGATCTAAAGAATTACTATTCCCTGGTTACCTACTAAAGCAAGGCAATATGAAGTGGGTGAGTGGTCTTCTTTCTTTGCCCGGTTTGAAAAACAGACTGCTCTGAGACTTCTGTCTCATCTAGTATTAAAACATAATTTCAATGCTGGATTAAAGAATAACATCACATGCATCAGATCATCTGATTCTGGTTCCCACACTACCCCCTTTACTAGAAATTGAACTAGAATCTACCACATATGTCATAATACACACACACAAAGCTTTGCTAAGAGGTGTAATAGCATCTGGAAGCTATAAAACCATTAAAAACATTTCCAGGTTTACAGGTAAGCAATTAGTTCACCCATAAGGACAATACAATAGGATTCCTCATCCTGATTTTCACAGACATTTTGCCTCTGGCTATAATTAGAAATGTAAGAAACAATCTTTGTGTCCTAAACCAGGTAATTTAATTTAAGACTATTTTTCAAAGTTAGCATGACACTGTAGTCACTGCGTGTAGCCATTTCAGTGAGGTTAGGGTGGAAAGAAAGGGATTAGTAGAATGCATTTTATCCCTTTAAATGGGGCTGCCTTTTGTATCACGTGACTGTTTAGGACTTGAAATAAAAACAGGGAAGTAAACTGGTCTAAACTGTCTTTGAAAAAGTCTCTGAACTTGAGAGACAAAAGCACTAGGATTTAAATTTTTTTTGGTTACTGACGCTTTGTGTTTACAAGAATTGCTCTGGACTTTGAACTTAAACAGCACTACAGGTTACTGATGCCTGCTTTTAAAAGAAACAACAAACTAAAACAATGAGTGAAAACGTCACTGAAAAACCAATTAATAAAAACAAAATAAAAACTCCAGCAAAGCTAGAACTTCCACTGAGTGACCTCCTAAACCTCTTGTATCAGAGGTACATGGGTTATATGCAAATGATCCTTATGAACATCACATGTTTCAGCTAATTGGTGATTCTGGATGTCCATTACTTATTTTGTTGTTTTACTGGACAATTTCAGGCCAATAAAGCCAAACCCCACTAGTTGTGGATATGCATATTTCGGCCTCATTATGACCTTGTCAGCACAGCATAAGCAGAGTGTTTGACTAAGCATTAGAAACACAGGGATTTTATACCCAGCTGATGTCCATTATCATTAGGGTCACTGCAAAAATATCCCAAACAACAAACTAAAACAATGAGTGAGAAGGTGACCCTAATGATAATGGACATAAGCTGGGTATAACAGCCCTGTGTTTCTAATGCTTAGTCAAACACTCTGCTTGTGCTGTGCTGACGAGGTCATAACAAGGCCAAAATATGCATATCCACAGCTAGTGGAGTTTGGCTTTATTGGCCTGAAATTGTCCAGTAAAACGACCAAACAAGTCATGGGCATTCAGAATCACCAATTAGCTGAAACACCTGATGTTCATAAGGCTCATTTGCATACATCCCATGTGCCTCTGATACAAGAGGTTTGGGAGGTCACTCAGTGGAAGTTCTAGCTTTGCTGGAGTTTTCATTTTGTTTTTACTGATTCTTTTAAATATTCAAGTCTGTATTGTTTTTATTATTGTTGTCTTATGTATGTGTGTATATATTCTAATATTCCTTTCACCTTTCCAAGGCTTTTAATCTTAGCACACACATTATTGAACATGTCATTTAAACCAATCCAGCTACCAGCATTCAAGGACAGTTGCCATTCGAGTTCTGCTTTTTCCAAGCTAAGACTCCAAGGTACCTCTCTTTTTTGTTGGTTAACCTGCTCTAAAACCACAAATTTAAATTTGTGGTCCAGGTGCCCTTGAATATGTTTATACAATGCATTAGTTGTCCTTTCTTTCCTAATGTCATATGTGTGTTCATATATTCCCTCTTTTAGGATACACTCGGTTTTCCCAACATAAAAAGCGGGGTAGTCCTGACACACAGCTACATATACCACTCCCTTTGTAGAACAATCAAACCTACCCATCATCTTTATATGTCTCCCTCTTATCTTAATCTGTTGGGTTTCCTGAAAAATATTTACAGTAAGCACACCACCTACATTTTCTCATCATGTTAATAGTTGTTTTATTTCTCTAGGCCTCTTCAATAGTTGTTTCATGGTTAGCCTCTTACGGTACACTATAGTCGTTTTTTCCTCTAAAATATTCCTACATGTTTCCTCTTCCATAATAATAGACCAGTTCATTTGTATTATTCTTCTTATATAATAGCTCTCTATAGCAAAATTTGTTACAAATAAAAGTTTAATTCTATTTTCTTTGTTACTGTCACAATTCATTTCAATTACTGATCCATCCTCCTCTTGTATAGGTGTTGAATTTAATATAGGCTTAAAATGCCCCCTATTTTTTTATTCACTACTTTATATAACTTGTCTACCAAATTTGGTGGGTAATCCTTTTTTCAAACATCCCTCTTAATGCTTCACGTTCTTCTAAAAAATGTTTTTCCTTTGTCACCATCCTTGCTGCTCTTACAAATTGTCCTTTAACCACTGCTCGCTTATGGGTTATGGGATGGTGACTAGTGTAGTGTAAGACAGAGTTTGAATATGTGGGCTTCCTGTAAATACATGCCACATATGTCTTATTATTTATATCTTTCTCCAACAGAACATCCAAGTATGGTATTCTCTCTGCAGCCACCTGTGATGTAAATTAAAACAAAAAAAAATCAAAGTCAAAGTAAACTTTATTGTCATTCAGAAATCACCCAAGTGCAAAAACTGAACGAAATTCCATATTTCCAGACTCAATGTGCAGACAACATATAGACTATTTTCACAGACATTTACAAATATAACACCTGGCTATTACAGCATCACAGACATGCAGGCAGACAGACTAATATTGCACAGAATTAGAAACACATTTTAACACTTTTTGAACAGAACACTTACTTGCATGAGACTTTAGCATTGTACAGGTACTTGGTTAAGACATTGCATTGATCCTTGCACAGAAAGAGACATTGAGTATTGCACTGTGAACATTAGAGTATTGCACTATGGACCTTAGAGTATTGCACTATGGTTAATTTATGAATTTGCATGTATTGCACTGAAAGAAGAGATATTTTACTGCATTGCTACTGCCCTAGATGGCCTATAAGTTACAGTCATGGGGAATATTGCACTATTAGGTGAGACTGGTAACTAGGTTATTGCACACATTGAAACAGTTTCTACTGACTCAGTTGGACATCATGGAGTGTAGCGGTTATTAGAGTTCAGCAGCCTGATGACATTAGGGAAAACGCTGTTCCTGAATCTTGTAGTTCTGCAACATATGCTTTGGAGCACTTTCCGGATGATAGATGCAGGAACAGTCTGTAAGTAGAGTGAGTACAGTCTTTAATTATTTCTCTGGACCTGCTGAGACATCTGGATAAGTACAAGTCATGGATAGGTGGTAAGGTGGTCTTAATGATCCTCTCAGCTGTCTTCACCACTCTCTGGAGCGATTTGCACTCAGAGGTAGAGCAGCTTCCATACCATACTACGAGGTTGTTAATCAGGATGCTTTCTATCGTACCTCTGTAGAAGGTCGAAGGCAGTAGTTTCTTGTCATCCAGGAATCTTACATAAAATCTTAGGGCGTCTTTAAAGGGTCTTTCCTTTATATATTTTTCTCCAATTCAACCATTACTATATTAGCAAATAGTGACCCTGTTGGTGAACCCATAGCTACTCCATTTTTTTGCACATAAAAAACACCTTCAAAATAAATATAGTTGTTTTTAGTACAACATTAATCAGTTGTTCATAAACATTGATGTTTCCTCTACTCTACACCTTTTTGTGTGAGAAAGTCACAAAACCAGGTAACCCCCATTTCATGGGGTATCACAGTATAGAAGTCCTTCACATCCACTGTTATTAATTTGTTGTTTTCATTAAAATCTAATCTCCCCTGTCCTAAAAAGTTCCACGAGTCTTTGCAAATTTGTGTTTCATCTACTAAAAGATGTTTAAGTTTAGAGTCCAAAAATGTAGCACATCCCACTGTAATAGAACATCTACCGTCCACTATCAGATGCATCACGGGATTATCCAAACTTTTATGGATTTTTGGTATACCAAAAAGTGTTGGTATAGTGGGGTATAGGATGTTCAAATAGTTGTATTCTTCTAATGTGATTGACCCTTCTATAAATAGATATTTTAGCTCTAAGTTTATCCTACGACTTGCCACATTTAATTCGTTTAAGGACTCTGGTTCATAAACTTCTTGTGCTAAAATAATTTTCATTCTCGCACTGTAATCTATTTTTTCCATTATCAACATCCCTCCCCCCTTGTCCGAGCCTCCGCTGAAAATGGACCCACGTCCAGTCGGACACTCCCGGTCAACAAATTTAAATAAATAAATAAATAAATAAATAAATAAATAAATAATATCCAAAGCTCTTAGATCTTCTAAACAGTCCCTTTCTGTTCTATTTAAGTTGTTTTTATATTTGTTACGATCCTTGTTTAAGTTGTTACCCAAAATTGCTCTTATATCCAACTCGCATATTTTTTCATAAAGTTGTAAAATGGGGTAAAGGAGTGGGTTAAATGTACTTGCTGTATGTAAAGTTGGAGTCACTGAATTAACATTCTGAAACATTAGAGCAAAATTAAGTTTTCTCACATATTGTTTTAAGTCAGTCAAGACACTAGATAAGTTAGTTGTCAAAAAGAAGACACGTCATCCCTTTAGCTAATAAGTTTGCCACCTCACAGTCAAATCTAAGTTCAGAAAAATTATATAATTTAAAGTCACCGTGTGTGTTAGTTATTATTCTTATGGTGGAGGGTCAATTGGTAAGTCCCATTTGATCCTCAATCAGGTCTTCCATCAGGGATTCCACATCTACAGGTCCTTCACCAGCAGGCCATAGGTGGATGGTGGTCACCCATCCATTGTTCTCCGGTTCCATTGGTTCCTCCTTGAAGGCTGGAATTGGTTCTGTTGTTGTTGGCTTCCTGTGTTCCATTGGTTCCTGTTGTTCCTCTCCCTTATTCTCTCAGAATGTCTTAGTAGTGGAAAATTTTGATAGTAATTCTGAAAAGAGGGTAGGTTTCAATTATAATTCTGGAACTCATTTTTCCTTCTGGTTGTCCTAGTTTAAAGGGATGTTGTTTGAGTGGTTAACTATCAATGTTTCTTCTCTCCAGCTGGCAATGGGTTGTTTTTCGTGACCAAATTGTTTTTTACCCCATGTTTGTGAAAGTAGTGTATCAGGATATGCTTTTCTATTGCTATATGTAATTTTGTCTCTATTTTTGCCATTTTTTTGTTCTTTAGCTGTATCATCTGCCCATCAATACTCAAAAAAATCCTTGTGTTTTCAAATTTGTTTCTCCTATAGTCACTGTGGTTAGTTATCTCACTGTCCAGATCACTGGCCTGTGCAATCAGCTGTTCTATTAGTCTGGTGTTGTGTTTAATTAAAATTTCCATATATTCACATCCTTGTCTATTGAAAAGACAAATAAGCTCTTTGTGCAATGGGGAGTCTTTCTCCAATCCCATGGGGTATTTCCAAGATCTTAACCCCTTTGGGACTACGTTCATGCGCACACATTCTTCAAAATATTCATTCTCCAGTTGCATCTTTTTTATTTTCAAAAGTTTATAGTCAAGTTCATCTAATTTACTCTTTAAATCCAAGTTCTTGTTTATATATGGATTATTAAACAGACGGTTATTTCCTAACCATTCATTTAATTTAGGAACGTTCCCAGTTTCAAATCCATTGTTCATTGTGCCATTTAACAGTGGCAGTCCTTTGATGTCCATGCCTCACCGTGATAGTTCCTGATATCACCGTCTACTAAGTTTCTTACACGTAGTGGCACATATTTACAGGAAGCCCACATATTCAAACTCTCTCTTACACTACACTAGTCACCATCCCATAACCCATAAGCGAGCAGTGGTTAAAGGACAATTTGTAAGAGCAGCAAGGATGGTGACAAAGGAAAAACATTTTTAGAAGTATGTGAAGTATTAAGAGGGATGTTTGAAAAAAGAGGTTACCCACCAAATTTCGTAGACAAGTTATATAAAGAAATAGTGAATAAAAGAGACAGAGGGCATTTTAAACCTATATTACATTCAACACCGATACAAGAGGAGGATGGATCAGTTATTGAAAGGATAAATGACAGTAACAAAGAAAATAGATTTAAACATGCATTTGTAACAACTTTTGCTATAGAGAGCTATTATATAAGAATAATAATACAAAAGAACTGGTCTATTATTATGGGAGAGGAAACTTGTAGGAATATGTTAGAGGAAAAACTGACCATAGTGTACCGTAAGGGGCTAACCATGAAACAACTATTGGAGAGGCCTAGAGAAATAAAACAAGTTATTAACATGATGAGAAAATGGGGCGGTGTGCTTACTGTAAATATGTTCAGGAAACCCAACAGAAAGATAAGAGGGAGACATATAAAAGGGAGTAGTATATGTAGCTGTGTGGCAGGACTGCCCCGCTTTTTATGTTGGGAAAACCGAGCACACCCTAAAAGAGAGAATATATGAACACACATATGACATTATGAAAGAAAGGACAACTAATGCATTGCATAAACATATTCAAGGGCACCTGGCAGACAAATTTACATTTGTGGTTTTAGAGCAGGTTAACCAACAAAAAAAGAGGGGAACCTTGGAGTCTTAGATTGGAAAAAGCAGAACTCCAATGACAACTGCACTTGAATGCTGGTAGCTGGCCTGGTTTAAATGACCTGTGTTCAATAATGTGTGTGTTAAGATTAAAAGCCTTTTAAAGGTGAAAGGAATATTAGAATATATAAAAAAAACACACACATAAAATGACAATCATGAAAACGAATAAAACAATAAATAAAGAACACAGATTTGAACATTTAAAAGAATGGAAACTTTAAGGAAAATGACAACCTTAAATACTTTTACATAACAAAAGTTAACACCTCATAGAGTATGTGTGTGTGTGTGTGTGTGTGTGTGTGTGTGTGTGTGTGTGTGTGTGTGTGTGTGTGTGTGCATGTATATATATATATATATATATATATATATATATATATATATATATATATATATATATATATATATGGATCTACCTGACAACACCGACACACCACAACACCGACAACAAAATCACCGACACCACATAACCGACATTTCACAAACACGAAACCTCACATGCCCGACACACCATAATCCCGACAATCAACAAACAAAACAAATCCCCTGTCCAAAAAGCACACACACAACACAAGCACACCAAAATCCTTACAAACCAACACTAAACTTCACATACACAACTACCTACAACCTTAACCCAAACCCTAACCCTAAGGTCCGCCACTATCGCACACTCACCTAACCCGCGCCCTAACCCTAACTCACTTAACCCGCCCCTAACCCACAGACTATCACAATCGCACACTTACCTAACCCGCGCCCTAACCCTAACTCACTTAACCCGCCCCTAACCCACAGACTATCATAATCGCACACTTACCTTACTCGCACCCTAACGTCCGTCACTACCGCATACTTACACAGCCTTTTCCCATGTCGGTGTTCTCAGCGTTGGGATTTTGATCCGTCGGTCTTCTCAGTTTTCGATCTTCTGGCGTTGGTGTTCTCGTTGTCGGAGTTCTAACCTTTCGACGTTGTCAGATAGACCCATATATATATATATATATATATATATTGTATATATTTGTCACAAACTATAATATATATATTTTTTAGACTATATGGTTTGTATATGGATTGATATTAAGGTGGCTTTATTACAGGTTTCTTAAAAGAATTGGTTAGGGTGGAAACAAAAGGATATGTAGAATGCATTTTATCCCTTTAAATGGGGCTGCCTTTTGCATCACATGACTGTTTAGGACTGGAAATAAAAACAGGGAAGTTAACTGGTTTAAACTGTCTGTGAAAAAGTCTCTGAAGCAGAGAAACAAAAACGCTAGGATTTAAACTTTTTTGGCTCTGGACTTTGAACTTAAACAGCACTACAGGTTACTGACGCCTGCTTTTAAAAGAATTGCTCTGTTTTTTAAAAAAAAACAGTAATACTGACTATTCTGGATTACCGGTGGTTTTTTGTTTAAAAGAACTCTCTTAGACTTAAAAACAATGTTATTTATCAACAGAGCTTTGTTTTATGGTACGTTTTTATTTGTTATTGGAATAAATTGAAGAGAACATAACAAAGCTTGAGGCACTCTCGTTTTGTTTTCTTATTTGGTTTGTTTCAGTCCCTCTGGCTGTTACTTCATCCCATTTCATATCCTGTATATTTGAACTTCTTACTCTTTCTTTTACTTCTTCTATCCATGTAGAATCTTTGTTGTGTTCCACAGGATCTTTATAAATACTTCTCCAAAATGTATCTATTTCTTCTTTTGTTTGGTGGTCTTCCAATTCCTTTTACCTTGTTTCCCAATTCTCTATAAAAGCTTTATTTGGGTCATCAATAAATTGCTTATTTTGTACTTTTCCTTTATATTTATCTATGTATCTTCTAAGTTGTTCTGCCTGTGATGATATGTATAGTTTATTATTTTCAATAGTGCATGATAAATCCTGATCTGTTATAATATTGAGCATTGCTTTTTTCATGTCTAACTTTCCGAGTATTTTTGTTGATCTGTTCCCTCTTCTATACTCTAACTGTGACACTTGTCTTAATTGCTTTATAGTTTTCTCTATTCGATACTTCCATTATGGCATTTGATTTCTCCCCTTCCTTTCTCTTACTACACTGTGTTCTGGTGGTAGGGCTTTATCTGTTATTAATTTGCTGCACAGTAATGTATCCTCTTATTTACTTCTGTTATATCACATGAATCTTTATGGACAGTCCTAATTACTGTGTTCATTTATTTTACCAAACATCTAACTTTTGGGGGTTTATTGATCTTCTGCAGTCTATTTCTTTTTTGATCTTAATATGTCTAGCCATCTCTATTAAATCAAGTAACTCTTCTCTTAGTTCATTTTCTTCTAAACTGACGGCACATTCTTTGCTCGCCATTTCCTGTGGTCATTCCATACAAAGTTCCAGTACTTTGTCTTGCGACACATTCTCTTCACTTTCATCCTGTGTCATCCATTGCTTTTTCATATGGGAACTCACTGGTCTATCACTCTACAGCATTGACTGTGTCAGAGTTGACAGAGTTTTATGTTCTTTCCCTTGCTATATAGCACCAACTGAACCTTTGTACTGGTTTCCTATGGGAGGCTCCAAAGTATCTTCATATGTCAACTGATTAAATCCTTACTGCTCGACTGGTTTCTCCTGAATTTGGGTGTCCATTGCTCTATCCTGTTGTGTTGTTATCTGAGTTAAATTTTCTACACTAAATCCTTCACTTTGCAGGTAATCCATAACTTCAGTTTGTATTTCTTTAACTTCTCTGTTACTAATCCTCTTTTCTACTTTTCCTCTTGGTTTTCTAATTTTTTGTAAGATCTTCCATATCTGGATGTCTTTGCCTGTATTCCTCTTCAAATATCATTGGTGCTGCTCTTTTTGCATTGATTAATGTTGCTTTCTCCTTTGCATAAATATTGTACCATATTAAATCTCTTTTTCTTTCCCATGTCCATATTTATTCTTCAGATGGCTCCTGATCCTCTTGTTTCTCCTTACTTTGGGGACTAGCTGTTCCATTATGCTGTGATATGATCTGTGTCAGACTTTCTAAACTTAATCCTTCACTTCACAAATATTCCATAACTTCAGCTTCTATTTTTTTAACTTCTACTGGACTAATCTTCTGTTCTACTTTCCCTCTCTGTGATCTTATTTTTTATTGTGAAATTGTCCATATCTTGATGCCTTTGCCTGTATTTCTCTTTGAATAGCTTTGGGGCTGCCTTTTTGTGTTGATTAATTTGGCTTTCTCCTATGCATAAATATTGCACCATTTCAGGTCTCTTGTTTCTTTCCCATGTCCATATTTCTTTTTTATACCCTTCAAACGTCTCTAAATTTTGTTCTTTAAATTTTTGTAGTTCCTCAGTTACTTCTTGTTCCAAATGGCACAATGTTTCTTAGTCTATATAGTGTTTTCATGGATCTATTGGATTAATGAACACAAATTTTTATTTGAAGCTTTTATTTGAAGCTTCTGACAGTTTTTTTCTTGTGGAAGTATTTTTCTTTCCTCTAATTTCTCTCTTAATCTTTTTGTATATCTTTTATCTGGAAATTCTGGGCTTCTTGTGTAATAGTAACAATACATAATTTCCTTCTTATCCTTAATAGTCCACTCTATCATATTTTTAGCTCTTTTTTGGCCTATCGGTTTTCGTGATTTTTGCGGATTGCTACTTCCTTCAATAACAGGGGGGGCTGTCCTCCTCCAGGTTCTGCCCTAGCCCAATTGTAGGAATATTTCCATGTCTTAAGGATACAACACTATTTTTTCCAGTCCTGGTACCAGCACACCTGCCAGGATTGGGTACTTTTTTCATCCTGGGACTTGTGCACCCAGCTATCTTCTTTATTTTTTCCCTACTTCTGTTCATGATATATCGTATATAAAATACAGTCTATATATCAGTGTCGTCTTGGTGAGATTTTGTGAAAAACACACTCCACCTTGTGAAGGTAGTCATTAAGACTTGAGGATGAATTCAGTTCAAGCAATACTTCTCTCCTTTCGCTGATTTTATCATCTTTCCATTCAGAAGTTTCTTCAGAATACAGTGACACATAGTTACTTCCTTATGTCTGGCATGAGTCATGCAAAGTATTATAGGAAACAAAAAGGGTTGAGGAAGAACTAGATCACGTTGATACATCAAGCTCCGTTGGTAGCCATGTTGTGAAAAATAGGCTAAAATTACAAATAAAGCACTTAGAGTGATTTTGAGGTGTTAAAATAGGTTAGGAAAGAAAGATAGAGTGAAACAAGAAACATTTTTTTTTTAGTTCTAGGATGGAGTTTTCCTTTAAATAAGAATGACCCCAATACTGATCCTGGAGGGATACAAATATTAAGTGTGCTGACATCTTACAACTTCTCCCTTACTCTGACTCTACAAATTCAATTTCTAAGTCACAGGAGGCTCCAATTAATAACTTGTTTATGTTCAAGGATTCCATAATCCCAGCAACATTATAATGAGGAACAGCATCAGAAGTTTTAGTTAGATCCAAATGCACCACATATATTTATTTATTTATATTTGTTGACCGGGAGTGTCTGACTGGACATAGGTCCATTTTCAGCGGAGGTCCGGGGACATCTACAGGAATTCCATGTTCAAGGCAGCCCATAATAGTATCTTAGAATTCCAACATATTATCTACACAGGGATGAATCCATGTTATGTAATATAGCAATAACCCATAGCTGTGTATGTGCAATGCTGGATTTACCAACAGTTGGTGTGGTATGGTCACTAGGGTGAAGGCCGAATGAGCAAACAAAGTCAGCCTTGGGTAAATGCAGCATAACCCACACCCAGTCATGGGTTATTGCTATTACACAATGACATTAAGAAAAAAATGTACATACTTTTCTTAAATAATGTTCTTGTAAAATGGCACCATGGTGCTCTTCTGCATTTTTCCTAGTATCATGGGGATTTCTTGATGTATTGTGCATGCGTATGGGACTTGCGTTCCCCATGCTTATGCATCAGTGCTGTGGAAAGGAAGCAACAGAAAAAGGAAGATCTCCGTTGCGTATTTATTTATTTATTTAGTTATTTTTGCAATAAAAAAATATGTTGAAATTCAGAACCATTCAGACTTAACGACAGAGACAGGGTATAGAAAATACAAAGATAATCAGGTACATTTCTCTAGTTTTGCATAACATACCTGATTATCCTTGTGTTTTCTTTGTTGTGTTTCTTTCGTGCCCGGATATATGTTTTTTTTTTTTTAAATAAATAGGGAATAAAACTGGAATCTCCATAGCATATATTAATAGAAGAAATTCCGGGTGACCAGACTTTTTTCTATTGGTATATGTTGGCTGGGCTGACCAATTAGCATGCATGTTTTTGAATGTTAATGGCCAGTCATTGTATAATATCTATTAACTAAGTATTTTGAAAAAGTAAAATTATCACTCTTTCAAAATCATTTCCTCTGGAACTGGTTAAAATTATCGGCCTATTACTGTCAATCACACCAAAGGTACCTCCTTGAGGAATAGAAATAACTATGGATACTTTCCATGGGTTGCCAACTGACTTACTGACAGAACCCACATTGTAAAAGTAGCCAACTCCAAATCCATCTCCAGACAGGTGACAAGTGGAGTACCTCAGGGTTCAGTCCTGGGACCTCTCTTGTTTGGCATCTACTTCTCTGAAGTACAGTCCAACGCTAAGGGACTCTGGCTAACAAAGTTCGCAAATGACTGAAAACTGGGAGCCATTACTAAATCCCCAAATGATGTGGATATTCTACAAAAGGGCCTTACAGAAATGGATGCTTGGTGCCAGAGCCATGGGCTCAAGCTTAATGCCAAGAAATGTATAGTCATCCCCTTTGGGAAAAACCATGTACCCATGAATTACCACATACGTGGCAGTACACTAAACACCGAAAGTGTGATGACAAACTTAGGGACACAGGTGGACAGTGGTCTCACCTTCAATAACCACATTCATCACAACAGTCAGGAAATCCTTCTGTGTGGCACACCTCATCACTAAGGGCTTTTCATTAAGAAAAAAGGAAGTTACTGTCCCACTGTACTCATCCCTCATTAGACCCATAATAGAGTACAATGCCCTGTTTGGTATGTACCTCACAAGATATCTGCAACAGCTGGAAAGGCCACAGAAATACCTCACTAAAAGAATCACAGGCCTAAAGCAGATGCCCTATGCTGACCATCTAAAAAAACTCCAGCTATACTCTGTGGCATATCGTCTACTCAGAGGTGATCTCTGCTTAACATACAAGGCCATGTCAAACCCTGGGCTGTTGGACGTGCTCCACTTAAAGAAATCCCAGTCCCTCAGAGCCACACATTCTAGTGATCTAAAACTTGTCATCACAATGAACAAAACATGCTGGAGGGATAGGTTCCTGACCCAGAGACTCCCCATACCCTGGAATAGACTGGCCATACATGTCAAGCAGAGTGCCTCCTTGGCCCTCTTCAAAAGGAACCTTGAATTGGATGGGAGATAGGAAATTCACCTCGGGGATCATGTCAGTCACCCTGCTAGACAGGGGCCCAGGGAAGTAAATACTGTGGGAAGAAATATCCAGGGAATTGTTATGGCTAGGCTTGTATAGGCCCTAGGGCCGATAGCCTAGTACCAACCTATGAACCTATGAAGATAAATGGAACACGGCCAGACTACAGCATTAACTGAAAAAAAATAGTTAGGCAAGGAACTGAACTGTCACTGACATTAAGCATTTAATCAGGGCCCACACCAACATTAGCTCAAACCCCCTTTAATGCAGTTCTACCATCAGCTCTACAGCTACAGGGACATTCTGAGAAGTCCCCAAATAGGAACACAAAAATGATACTAGGAAAACAAAATGACCACCACAAGATGCCTAGCTATATGCACCTTTAAGTAGACACACTTAAAAGTTTGTGCCTCCCCTTTCAAGCACTTTATATTGCTTACCTCCCAAATTCAGCAGGGTTGTATATGCCACTCCTGGTGCAGATTTATGTATACCCATCCAATCATCAAGACTAGACTTAAAGGTAGTCAAAATAATACTTCCACATTTTGGAATAACTTATTCCATCACTTGGGAATACATTGAGTTAGAAACCTATCTCTCATTCGAGTCTTGTTTACTTGTTAGTGGAGATTTAGGTGACTAGTGCTGATGTTTATAGAGCTACTAGATTTGCAAAGAGAGAGAAAGCAAAACGCAGGCCACCTCAGAGCAGCCTACTGGCTACTGAGTATAATATGATTTGTGTTCATATATCATGATAACTGAAAGACACATGGCCATTGATTTTCTTGTTAAAGTATATTGGGGCCTTTCTAGTTGAACAATATGCTTTGATTTATATATACCAAAAGGACATTGTATTCAACAATTGGTCTGGTAAGGAAATAGTACAGAAGTAGGATGACTTCTTTGGATCTTGGAGACATTCTCATGAAAATGAACTGGGCTAGAAAGATGACTATGATGGAAACATGATGACCAAGTGAGACAGAACTGGCCACATATCTACTAGGGTCTCCCATAACCATGTCTGTCAGAAAAAGAGCTCCATTTAAAACATTTAAGGTAGGAACAGCTTTTTTTGTTGAATGTTACTACACTGAACTGCACTTTGTTTGCATTTAACTTGAGATTGTTTTCGATACAATAAGTATGAGCATATTGCAGCTCTTGTTATATTATTTATTTGTTTTATTGATTAACATTTGTTTACCAGGAAAGGTTGACTGGATAGTTTTAATTTTCAGCTGAGGCCAGGGGAGAAAAGCCGTCAAAATGTAAGAACCGAAGATACATATACAAATATGAAAACAGACATCATAGTACAATATACTACAAATGCATTGATTAATACAAATATTAATACACATATGACATGCAGAATAATATGCACATAACATCAGTAAAACAAAATACTAAATGTGTGATGGTGTTCATTTTGAGGTATTCTGCAGGAAGGTTATTGGCAGAGGGTAGCAGGGTTTAAGTTTGGATAATATATTTTTAATGAAGGAGGTAGTAAATGGTTTTAGTGTGAGGGTGGCGTGTTTAGCGAATGTTATAGACTTGGGTCATGTGACCCAGGAAAGGGTCCATTGGTGAGGGCAGCTATGCTGTCAGTTAAGTACGAGTTACTCTTCATGGTTGTTTAACAATAATAATACTGAAGTGGTTATGTCTGGAGATGCAAGTACTATTGGAAATAATGTGCAAAAGATTTAACTTGTTAACCTAATTCACACTTTGGAGACTAGAACTGGACATTTTAAGTGCCTTCAGAGGTAGAGGCTTAGTTTTCTTACTTGCAGATGGGCATGGTACCACGAGGCGTGAGGGTCATTAAAATGCCCACGTATGGGAACAAGTATCCCACTGTTAAAGACCTGACAATAATTACATTTGAAACTAAGCTCTGATTATATGAAATTTATGATTCATTTCTTTTCTTAATATCGAAAGACAACATTTAGCAGAGACAGAACCACTGGATGACCAGATTGTAAATTCATCTAGCTTTAATCTACTCTTCTTTGAATATAGTAATAAGCTTGAAAAGCTTCATTTTTAAATTCTTAAGGCTATTTTTATAAGGAAGAAAAGGTTATGACAATTAAATGATTTTAAGCTTGGGGACATCTTCCATTGACCCAAGCAAGAGTGATGTCACATGGATGGGTGGGTAAAAGCAGTTAGTGGAACCACACAACGATTAGACAGCGTTTGCCTCTGCTGAGTGGCTTATTGATCCAAATGCAGGATTCAGCTTAAAAGAATTACTTGACAGTCAGTGAAGCAGTCAATGATTTGGATAATGTTGATGCTCCCAGTGAGGAAACTACTAGGAATACAGATATCTCTTTACTTTCCACTAGGGATAATGATCAACAGTGCAAAGATAGTAGTTTTTTAGGAAAATAGTTTCCACTACATCTTCCTCTGCAGTTAAAACAATCCCCATGAGGCCAAAGTAAAATGAAGAGGGCATATCACCAACCCAAGTCTGTGATGGAGAAGGAACTATCACAGAGATCTCAGATGGAACCAACAACTCAAATATAGGTAGGACCCACTACTCAGAGCAAAACATTCAAGAAATAAATGCCATTGGATCTACAGAAGTTAATCTTTCTAGCCATTTGTTTAATAGAGAGAAGCTATTTTTACTAAATAGAGGTCTGTTTTCATTCCCTCTGCTGAAGGTAATACTAACTGATTTGAGACTATTTGCCTGCAATCTGGATTTAAGGCAATTTATATAAAAATGACTACTACTTCTGTTGTTTTGAATAAATTAAAATGGAGTAGTGTTTTTGTTCTTGTACATACACCAGAAGTACAGGCTTTTTACAACATGTGTGAAAATGAACTTTAAGATATATTTTTCAGAAAAAACAGTGGTAAAATGAAATATTACAACCTTAGTACTGACGAAAGAAAGGCACTACATAGGATGATGGAAATGGAAGATATTATCATAAAACAGGCAGACAAAGGTGGCAAAACTGTTATTATGGATGTGAATCAATATATGGATTTACAACTTACTGAATGACCATACAACTTTTAGGAGGATTGATGCAAGTACTAAGAATGAAATTATATAGAGAGTTAAATCTTTTTTATATGACTTATTCATGGATTTATCTATTACACCCGAATTGTACAACATTTTGTACATCTCAGATCTGGAAACCCCTGAAATATACGGGTTACCCAAGATCCATAAAAATCTGAATGTGCCACCCATAAAGCTGATTGTCTCTGGCAGTCAATGGGTGACCACCACTATGTCCAAATATTTAGATGAACAATTCTCTGGGCTACTTAAGTATAGTCAGACCCCAGGATTCATGAAGCTTGCACCAGGTGCAGGAGTACCGTTGGTGTTCCAACACCAAATATGGCCACAAAGTGATGCAGGTACAAGCTGATTTCACGTGCACTACCTGCATATGCTATGCCGGCACAACTCTCGGCTCCTGTATACTAATCACCCCATTTTCAGCAGTGTAGCATGCAAATGAGGGTAGTTAGCGATCCAGGAAGTGGTGCAGGCATAGTGTAAGCATGCAGAAAAAAACATTAAGGATTCTTATTAATCAAACCAGTCATATATTAAAAGATACTGAACAGTTTGTTAAAGATCTGTATACATTTACTTGTGATAGAGCACAAGCTAATAGTATACAATTGCTGTTAGTAACACTTGATGTACCATCTTTATTCACTGTTATACCGAATGATTATGGCATCAATAGTGTTACTGAATTGATGGCTGAAAGTGGTAAATAAGATAGTAATTTTGTAGAATCTATATGCTTGTTATCAAGGCTGGTACTAGAAAATAATGTTTTTACATTTAAAGATAAATTATATTGGCAATGTCATGCTGTTGCCATGGGAACATCTTGCGCCAACAGCTACGCTAATGTTGTGATATTAGGATGGGAGAAAGTTGTACTGGAAAGAAATGAATTTAAAGACAACATAAGATTTTTCCGCAGATTTGTGGATGACCTTTTTTTGGTTTGGGGGGGCACAGTGGATGAACTCAAAACTTTTGTGGAGTATATTAATACCACCACTAGTTTTTTGAAGTTTACTGTGAATTACTCTTACAGGGAAATCAATTTTTTAGATGTCACTGTGTTACAAGACTTAAATGGCTGTTTGAATGTTAAGCTGTTTAGGAAGGAGTGTCGTGTCAATAATCTACAGTATGCACCCCCAGTTTATCTTTAAGAATGTAGCACAAAACCAATTTTTTAGAGCATCTAGATTAAATGCTACGGTAGACTATTTCACTACACAGCTCAATAAAACACAAGATGAGCTAAAGGAAAGAGGTTATGAACCTTATTTGATTAACCAAGGTTTACAGACTGTCACAAAATTGAGACAAAGTAAAGCTAAGCCCTATTTTTCCAAACAAATGGCAGGTAATAAGAGAACGGAACATGTTCAGAAGCCACAACCTTTGAGAATATGTTTTAGTTAGTCTAGGAATATAAAGTATTATACTGATGTTATTAATAAAAACTGGAGTATCTTAACCTCTGATACGCAGATCAATAAGTACATAGGGGTACGTCCGCAGTTTACTTTTAAGAATCAAAAGTCATTATGAAGACAGTTATGTTGCCCTAAGGAACAGGCTACACTAAGCACTACTAAAGGCACTAGACCTTGTAGTAATTGTAATTTTTGTAGTTCTATCAATATCCGGATACTGGTGAGACATATACCTTTAATGTTAATGCCAGATGTGATTCCCAACATGTAGTCTATCTTGCCACATGTCAAATATGCAGAAAGTTCTATGTAGGCAAAACTGATAGATTATTTAGAGATAGAATTAGGGAACACTTATGCCATATAAGAAAAACGATGAGAGACGGCAACCCACCGTCAGCTATGTTTGTAGTTGGTAGCGAAAAGAACATGGCTCGGACTGAATAAAAACTTTTAATAAAAGAAACTCAAAACCATTAGAAGTGTACAACTAGGTTCAACTAGATTTAGCGCTTTCATCTGCAACAATGCAGACTTTGTCATTATCATTCTGGTGTTGTTTTGCAATAGTGCTACCATATAAGAAAAGGTAGTTTGTTTAATGCCCTTGCCAGACATATTAAAGATACCAGTATGCAACACAAATTTTCTTTTAGGGCTATAGGCAGGATTCTTGAAAGTATAAGAGGAGGAGATATTAAGACACAAACTGAAGGCTTAGAAGCAAGATGGATAATTAGACTAAGGGCAACAAAAGGGCATGGTTTAATTGAATACATCCCATTAAGACCTACCTTAAAAAATAAACCCTTACATAGATGAAACAAAAGTTGTCTTTTATAAAATTTTTGCTAATGTACTTTATTTTTATTTACTGTTTTATATGTGTTTTATACTTGTTATGTCCTTTGTACATACTTTTTTAATCCAATACACCTTTAAACTTTCATGTAAGATCACATGGTAACTAGTATAAATAGAGATGTTAATACCTTATGTCAGTACACCTGAAGAAGCCTAATTGGTGAAAGTGCTTGTGTTCTGTGTTTTTTGGTCAATAAACGTCTTTGAAGCCTGGAGCCTTACCTCTGTTTTACTTCAGCTGCTTTTATAAGTTTTATCTTTGTTCTGAGGTACCTGGTCACTGTTGGAACTTTTTTGTTCTTTACATGTATTACATTGTTAATATATGCCAATGGCTAAATATATAGCCATTGGCATAAAAAACATGTACAAAATGTAAAAATAACATTATTATTTTTTCTCGCACTATCACAAAGTTTAAAGCGTAGGGCAGCGGCACGCAAACGGGATCGTAAGAAAAATAGAAAAAAATAAAATAAAACAGCAATGGAACACATATCATGATTTCCCCCTAATAGTCAATGGCAGGCATGTTACACCACACCACGATGCAAGGGTTGCTAAGGGGCTGTGTTAGTGTTATGCGGGGTTTCTAGGAATTAGTAGGCAATCTAACGCAAATGAGAGGAGTAAAACTGAATCACAGATTCCACCCTGGTGTAAGGATGCACCTCACAATGTAGTGTTATAACACCGAGGTGTGACCATGAGATAAAGATGACATCAAGAGAGGGTTGTGTCACCTTTGCTGTAATCACATTGGAGCAATGCCAATCTGGTTTGCCCGTAGCTAAGCAATGCTAAAGGAAAGGAATGTGTTTAACTGGCTTTAGCTTTGCCTAGCTGAGAGCACACAAAGTAACCAATTATGCATGTGAACGAAGATTAAAACACGCTTAAACCCAGTAAACGGATATGCGCAGCATGCACCGGAGCTGAAACAGGAAGGATATAAGAAAAAAATAAGGAAATGCAGCAGGGAAAATGAAGTACAAATGAGTAATTAACACCTAGGAACCTACAGTGGGCCATTGAGAACAGCTAACAAGGCTCCTATCAGCTACCTGCAGAACAGGAAAGGGAAGGGGTTGTACTGCAAAGAAAACAGCAAAGTGTCACAGCAGAACAAAGTAGAATTGCATTATATCAGCTACATAACACACTTTGCAACACACGACTGGATAGGGAAAGTACAAGACAATAAAGCTGGCAGGTGGATGCATGACTGACAATAGGAGGGGATCTAAGTTTAAAAGGGAATTAAAGGGCAACAGATGAATCAAGCCAGGCAAGCATAACTCCCCACTACAGCCCCCACACTTGCAGTAATCAATGCAAAACCCATAAGTAAGATACCTTGCAGCTGGAACTGCTCACACACAGCCAATTACATCAGCAGCATCTATAGCACAATAGTATAAAGTGTGAAAGCACCTCACACACACTTGTGTTTTCCCATACACACTGCACCATTGGTGTATACAAACAGGGAAGTTTTAATATGTACATGTTAGGGGCTGCCATTGCTTTGATCCACCAGCATGTGATGGAGACTGAAGGTGGTGAGGAGGATGATGGTGACAACCACCGCAGGCACCAGAGGAGGAGAAGCGTGTTCAGAGCCAGGGTAACCTATCAGGGGCTACATCATCTGAAGATAGAGCATTACAGGGTGGACAGGGACACCCTACAGCAACTTGTGGAGCTGTGCCGGCCATGCCTCAGAGCCAGAACAAACAGAGGGTAACCCATCCCAGTGGATACCAAGGTATGTGTAAGCTTGAGAATACTAGCCACAGGTACCTTTCAAATGCCAACTGGGGATATCATGAGGATTTCACAGGCATCAGCATTCAGGGTACTTGACCAGTTCCTGGATGCCATGTTACCACATGCCAGTGAGCACATACACTTCCCCCAAATGCAGGAGGAGTTGGCCAGCAATATGCATCTCTTCCACCATGTGGCAGAATACCCGGAGGTACTGGGTGCAATAGACTACATGCACATACACATCAAGTCACCACCCGGTGACCAGGGTAGGTGCTACATAAACTGCAAGGGATACCCCTCCATCAACTGCCAGGTCATGTGCAATGCCCAGGGAATTATCATGGATGTGTGTGCTGGCAGCTCTGGAAGCTATCACGGCTCCCACATCTGGCATGCCTCACAGCTGTATCAGGCATTTGCCATGGGGGACATCCCATATGGCCATCTGGTGGGGGATGCTGGCTATGCACTGGAACTGTGGATGATGACACCCATCAGAAATGCACACACTCCCATGCAAGAACTCCATAATATGGCACACGCACAAACCAGAATAATCATAGAGCATGTGTTTGGGATGCTCAAATCACGGTTCCATTGCTTGGACATATCCGGTGGAGCCTTGCAGTAGTCTCCAGCCACTTGTGCCCACATCTTCATAGTATGTGCCATGCTACACAATATGATCCTGCGGAAACAGCTGAAGCAGGGACAGAATGGTGAAGGCCCTCACCGCCCACCACCATTTCCTAGGGCCCGACAGGCACAGAGGGGCTCAGACCATGAGTCCCCTGAGCCAGCCCCTGTAGGCAGACGGAGGCGTGCCCAGTATGCCCATGCCTTGGCAAGGAGGGAACATACAGCATGCACACTGACAGTGTAGGCACCTAGGGACTGACACCTTTCTCCACCTGCACACACAGTAAAAACGGATGGCACACACACAAGACTAAATACACAAATCACGCCACAAAATAAAATAAAAATTTAATGCAAAGCTTTCGGGCTAACCACCCTTCATCAGTACATAGAATCACATTTCCATCTTCATTTTTAAATAGGGAATAATTAAGATCTTAATTAAGAGAGACTTTTGGAGTGATTAAGTATCAGTATTACGTATCAGTGTTCTGCATATTCTTGCTGTACTGAACAGTTTTCTGCCTACATGCTGATTACTCACTGTATATTGTGATCTGAAAGCTCTGTTTATTCACATATTGTATTTCATATTACATATACAGATGTACACACACACACATATATATATATATATATATATATATATATATAGATACATGTCAATATATAGAGATATACATATATATATATATATATATATATATATATATATATATATATATATATATAGTTTACAAACATCTACACATCTGTGGAGGTACTTTATGCATGTCAGTGATGTGTGCACATAGATATAAATATATATATATATATATATATATATATATATATATATATATATACACACAGACACATCTATAGCCATATATATAAACATCTATGAACACACTTCGTGACACAGAAGCAATCCAAAGGAATTGAAGTGCACACAAAACACATGTAGCTCTGGTATTATAACAATTAATATTAACTTAATTCAACATAGAAGGGATGGTTGCTGTGTATTTGGAGTTTGGGGTGGGGGAGGAATGATGGGTAACAAAATTACGCATCAAGGAGAGCCTGGGTTGGATGTTCAATAAGTGAACACGAGGTGTATACATGGAGTATGGAGACAATAAAAAAAGGACACAAAAACAGAACCATGCTCATCCCTAATACACCCTATCAGGTCACAATGCAACACATAATTCCACAAACATATGAACATTAACATGTATTATACATATGTACACCAACTGACTGTCACATTTGTTTTCAGTATTGAGGAATGCTTATATAGTAAAAGGTATATTCTAAAAACCATAACATTTAACATTTATACATATCTCAGATGCCTTAGTGGTAAAGTCAGTGACTGTGGTGTTCATAGTCCCAGGTTCAAGACCTGCAAGGGCTGTTTATTTTTTATAAGGGCCAGAATAAGGGCTGTCGGATGCAGGTTAATTAAGGCACTTTTAAGCGGGTTTGCGCAATGGTAAGCGGTGCTTAAACACGGTTAACTGGATAAGCATTTCACAGGTGTAACCTTTGCTTAACGTTGTACAGAACACAGCAGACTAGCTTACAACTGCTTAAATGTGCATTAATCACCCTTTCCCCTAGCATTGCCTGCTCTGAGAAGTAAAATAATAGCCACTTCCAGGATTAGAACCCACAACCATGTACACCATCCTCAGAGTAACCTACTACTAAGCTACCTGAGATGCACCTATGTCAGTTGTGTTTTCAGACAGGTTAAAATACAAAAGGGAAGATTGTGTGGAAATAGGACAAACTGCCATGTACCCAATGAAGGGTGCATGTTCTACATATATATATATATATATATATATATATATATATATATATATATGCATATATTGCATATACAGATGTACACACACACACACACACACACACACACATATATATATATATATATAGATACATGTCAATATATAGAGATATACATATATATATATATATATATATATATATATATATATATATATATATATATATATAGTTTACAAACATCTACACATCTATGGAGGTACTTATAAATGTATGCAATAATATATATTACTGGTACATAAAGATGCGTGGGTGTGTGTGTGTGTGTATATATATATATATATATATATATATATATATATATATATATATATATATATATACATACATACATGTGTGTATACAGCATCTGAAGTGTTCACATCTGAGTATAATGTGGACCATAGCAATCACACATTCTGCTCCCCCCAAACAATATGAACATAACATATGAAGAGTATATGCCAATATACTATTGCAAATATGTCATATGAACATGAGCCAAATAGGGTTAGTCACCAACACAACTACAATGACTCAAATATCCATGACAGAAATACACAGGCATCTTCTATTTAGCAAACCTTTATTACATTCCGATGTATGGCCAAAAGGATTCAAGGACTAACTTTACCTTCCTGCAATACAGGAAGCATTTAACAGTGCCTTAATGAATCAGCCTGCAATTACCATAGTATTAGCCCACTAAGGGATAGGTGTTCACATAGGGAAAGAACCCCCACACACATATAGAACGTCATCTGCTGAAACCTTGACATACCTGGACAGAGTCACACTAACATGGCCTTATGTGAAATAGTTGCTATTATATAATGGAACAGCTGCTGATGTTACAGGGTTTGTTTGAACAAATCTTGTTTCAGAGGGTTGAAAAGTAATTACACCAGGAAGTGTTACCAATTACTAATCAGCACAGTATGATACACATTAACACCAAACTATAAATGTCTGGTGAGCACACTGTAAACCCGCTAACATTTTATGCATAGCCATATAGTCTTGAGCTGGTCAAACAACCTGACCAGACTGAAACGTATGCAGAAGTATTAGCTACAGACAAACCCTGCACAAGTATCAATGTTCAGAAATATAACAACAGTACTCACATGTAGACCAAAACATCTAGACATTTCACACAATATAGTTGAGTTTGTCTCCATACAGCTGTTGCAATAGATTTCAGACCATACTTCTGGGCTGTCTTCCTCACAAGTAAGACATAGGGGCAGCACCCAATTGGAGTACTCAATTATACTCCACTATTGTCATCGTATCGGCTAATGGAGTAGCTACACAGGTGATGTGCATGTAATTAACTACTTTGGAACACCAATTGGTGATCAGGATAGCACATGGTACTGATCTCTAACTATGAAAGGATGGCAAGTCACACATTCAAACCATTTGTATATACCTGCAGAACATTACAAAATACCCCAAAAAGAAATAAAACAAAGACCAAAATAAATAACCTACCACTCAATAACACCTCCAATTACCAATAAGATATGTATAAATTGTAAGTACCTGTTCTGTAATAATTACAGTGTAATCAATGCATATAGTGGAAATAGCTATCTTGTAGTAATGTATTGTTGAGCAGTAGTTATGCCTGTAGTATTCTATGGGTGTACTGCTGTAGGTCACAAGGCAAACTCCTCATACACCACAAGCGATGATATATTTTAGCTTGGAATTCATTATTTCTTTTCCAGTCACTGTCTGTGTCAGGGTTGGTCCAACAAGTATGTGCTATATATGGTGACATATTGTAACAGTAGACATAGGTATGGGTGTATTAGTGAGATGAACATGTCAAAGTTGGGCTTACTTTGCAAATATGATGTGCATTGTGGGATAATGTGCCAATAACTGTGTAATGTACAGTATCCTAGGCAGAGCTGTTTCGTCTGTATTCCATTTTACATAGCATTTGTGTTATGTTATGCAAACATTAGTTATGTCAGTTGGCAATTACAATACTCAATAACAGGATACATATGAACTGTATTCATCTGACAGTTTAGCAGCATGATAGCAAAGATAATTAGAAGAGCTGGGGAACTATCCAGGCACATAAGACATGTGATACCACCTCTTTTGTATCGTTTGCAAGCAATAACAGCTGTGCATGTGTACATGTTATGCAAATGTGTTGTGAACCTTGTTACAGGGCTGGGACAAATGGCTATGTGCACACCTACATAGAGTGGATATTGAGAGTAGAGACCCACTGGTTGAACTTTCATGTTTGTGTAGCCTAACCTATCGTTGCCAACCTAACAGCTGCTTCCCAATACTGTATGTAAGGTTGTGCACAGTACTGCTAATGAAACAAGTTGCATATCATCTTTAACTCCAGTGTAACATCTGCAGTAGGAGTGTAAGACGTAGGAGACTGCTGCTCATGTGTAATAGCTGCTTCATAGATGATGGCTTGCACTATCTAATTATATCCTGATTATGTTGATAGTGGCAGCAGAGTCTATTGATACTTGACTCTGTTTGGGGAGTGGGTGCCCGTGCCCAATAGACCTCATGGTTCTGGTGGATATGTGTGTATATATCCAGAAAAGGATACAGACCTGTTGACACTTGCATCATCTGTAATCAACTATCAGGATGTGATGTGCTCCTCAGATGAGGATTGCTGCTAAAGTTAGCTACTATGTTTCTGTAATAGCCAGTGTTTTCACGTCCATAATTCAAACATATACTTGTGAGCATCACTGTCTAAAACATCTTCGTAAGCAATAAGTAAACTAAATACAGTACTTGGTACTTGTAGTACTGAATGCTTATACAGGCATGTCCACTAGTCAGCTACTGGTGTTTAGTAATGTCAGATTTGTGTATGTGGCCATCCTGGAGGAATATAATCTCTATGCCATGTACACTGCCAAACCCACCGAACACCACACCCCACACATTGTCTGGGATGCAGCTACAGAGGCAAGCTGGAAGACAGTCCAGTCTACAGCCATGACTGGACTGGACAGTCATGCAGTGTAGGTTAACACATGCATCTCATCACCACACTCAACACGTACCCTTACCAGAACACAGTAAGGGCACCCACACATACCACCAGAAAGCACACACATTCACAGAGGTTTCCAAGTATCTGGCCAAACAAGGGACCTCCCAAGCTGGAATAGACAGACAACAAAATACACAAACTGTATGACATAGGTTGCAAAACTGTGCCACTCCTCAGAACACGTGGCCAGAAACATGCCCAACAGTACTCATTTGTGAATGCAAAGTCTAGCACTATGTCACACACCAAGCTATACGAGGGCAAACATACTGCCAGCTGCCTGTCTGCCATGATTAGCCACATACCCATACACTCAGACCATCTTTTGAACTGTACACATGGCTCTGGCATATTCCATGTTGTTGTTGTGCAGGACCTGGGATGCCGTAGCCTTGACTACATGGAAACACACATGTAGGAACTGCCAGGTCCTGTAGCCCATGCAGGTATGTCCCAAGGCCTGGGTAGCAGTCTGCCAATGCCCAGAATGTTACTGCAGTACAGGGAAAAAAGGATTGTATTCTGCAATTGTCTAATGTACTGGTGTAATCTAAAGGGTATCCAGTATCTCTCTGCCTGGGATAACATGGTTGACAGACTATGATGCTTTGCCAGACAGGGCCTGCACCTGTCACCCCTGGGAATCTGGATACTGGCTAGGGCTCATGCTTCCCCTATAGTGCCTTCATCATGCAAGGTTCAAGTGACAATTCCACTGCTGTAACAGGGACAGCCAAGCAATAAACTTCATGTCTAGCTACTCAATGATACATTTTGGAAACTCAATATGGACTTGCTCACGTCAGTCCTTAACATGGATAACATATCTGTGCAGTGACTGAGATATGGTTCAAGGCTCCAGAGAGCACCCCTGCATGACCATGTTTTAACCTATACCTCACCTCTTGGTCATTATCTTTTATTGTAACACACAGGCCACAGGTGTGTCCATATTCCTGAAGGATATGTACACCCCCATGCTAGTTGCACTTGCATAACATCAGATGCATTATGCTGAGCAACTAACTTTGTGCTAAACTGGAATCCAAACTGCATCTTGTTACAGATCACCCACCATGCCTCTGATTTCCCAACTGTCATATTGTGCTGTAATGGGGAATATTAGGTTTGAGACAGAAAACCATAATACTGGCTACTCTCAACTATCCCACTATTAACTGGAAAGACTCCTCATGTACCAACACCTGTGTTCAATGCATGTTGGATTTCATCACCACAATGACCTGGATCACCATAGTCACACAAACAGGGCTAACAGTATGCTACACAAAGTCAGTCTCCAAAGCCAATGTTATGCTTCTTAAGAAAGAAGTGGTTAATGTTATGGCACCCATGCAGATGGACAATGCATGTGCAAATGCTGAATCCTACACAAATGCACTTTAAGCACTCACATTAGTGCAGTGATTGTGCTACTGAAACAGAACCAAGATTCAACCAAACACAAACAGGAAGGCAAACTGGTGGTACCCTGCCATAAACTGTACCACAGAAGGTAAAAATTGTTGCAAGAGTGAACACACATGAGTGGAGGCGATCCCTGGTCAGCCTCAGTAAGATTTAGATACACCATATAAGATCACACAAAGCCACTGTGAAACTAATCGGCCACATATTATGAGGCCAACCACAGAGCATTCTATAGCTGTGTCATGAATTGTAATGGCAACGACAACACCTGCCCTGTTTCACAGCACTATGGCATGAGAAGTACTGCACCTACAGAAATAGCACTTGTTCATCCAGATAGGGTCTGTGACAACTTAAACCCACTCTCACCTCCCCACCACAACAGGTACATATATTTATATATTCATGGACACTACAGAGTCCCTGTAATAACAACTATGCAGGTACAGGCTGCACTCTCTAAAGCCATACATATAGCTTGCATGGGACCTGTCAACATCCCAGGGTGTGTTTTACACAAACGTCAGAACAATTTGCTCTCCACCTACACATCATGTTCAATCATAGCTGCATGTCAGGCTGTGTACACACTGAATGGTGCAGGTGCACAGCAACAATTATCACACCCCACAAAGGGAGAGACACCACTGATAATGGGAAATAGTGCACTGCTACCCTGCTGAGTCTGGTCCGTAAGGCCATGAACCTTGATCAACTTATCTGATGTAGTCATTACAGATGTAGATGACAGTAAGGTTGATTCACACAGCATATCTTGACCTTGTCAGGTCTTAGGACACCATCACCCATACTGTGTTCCAGCTACACTCAGTAAACTAGGTGTATATTCCTATGTCACAAGATTGGTTGGCAACTGGACCGCTGGCAGAAATAACACTACAGAAGGTGTCTAACTAATACACGCACAGCAAACCACTGCCGACTACAGTAATACAGGGTTCAGTCCTGGTACTCCCCCTCTTTGTTATCTAAATCTATACCACAGAGACTAACACAGAAGGCATCTGCCTATTGAAGCTTGCAAATGACTATGAACTAGGAGCTATAGTTGACTCAATGAGTCCTGTGGGCAATGTACAGAAGGGCCTTTGTGGGTCGGATGTGTGGTGTCTGACGTATGGCTAGAATCTCACTGCAAAGTATTGCATTGTCATCCCCTATGTTAAAAAACCCTGTACCCATGAACTACCACCTAGGCAGCGGGCAACATAATGGAAACTGTGTGTGTATGGGATCCAGCTCAACAGTAGTCTTTCCTTTGATAGTCACTTCACCACTCCAGTCAGGTAGTCGTAAGTGGCACCCCTAATCATGACAGGGTGCCATCCATGAATATAGAGATCATTGTTCACCCATACTCAACACTCAATTGAACCATAATAGATCACATATTTCCTTTAAGGGTTATTGGCCATGTTCAGATGGCCTACACCGGCCTTCCCAAACCCTAGCTCCACTATGTAGCATGATGCCTACCCTGAATAAAGCCATGTACATCCCAGAGATGTTGGACATGCTACACTTACACATCCTGATTTCAAATAAACACATACTTCATGGACATCCACCTTTCTAGTACAAGGATCATAACATGCCTGACAGATCCCTGTCCCATACACTTTACATACTCCTGCCATACTATGCATCCCTGTCCAGCAAATCTGCACATTGTCCCTCTTTGAGACATGATGTGATGACCGCATGGCAAATATATCAGTAAACCTGTGGATCAGTTCTGTGGCACAGCTTGAACTGGCCACTGAAAGTTACCTGTCTGTTGGCTACAGCTAGGTAACCTTTCAGCCTATGCTCATACATGGCCCAGGGCATGTAGTCTACTAGTTCACTATGACCATACATGCTATAGTTGATATCCAACCCTGCAAATACCATCAACCTAACCATTGTCCCATGTGTTTCACATGTGCAACACAGGTAATACATGGAAGTATGCTATACTGCTGTACAGTGCCATGTAGATGTATATGGCAAAACACATACATGTACAACTTGCTGTGAGCAAGTCTGCAGGGTTACAGGTCATGTCCCTTAAGGCTGTGTATGACTATATAGGTAGCATATCCACAGCATTAAGGTCTCTTGCATTAATGTCACCACATCCAGGCATGTGCTAATAGGCAAAGACACCAGTACAGGCAAACAGACATGCCCACATCAAGTTGAGAGGGTGGCCTAATGGTTAAGGTGTTTTCCTTACAAACACAAGGTTCAGGGTTCAAGTCTCCCAAGGGATAATTGGCTAGGCTTAAAATGGCTCGCAAGGGCAGTTAGCCTAGTATTGATCTATGAACCTATAATCTATAAACCTATGAACCTATAACATCCACATGTAGTATGAGCAATGTCATCACTTGACATACACATATATGGTGATAACATGAAATCACCAGTAACTGTTAAATGTGTGTGAGTTAAACATGTCAATGGTGTTAGTGTCATGCAAATTTACAAAGCCATATTTGTAATTATAATAAGTGTGATACACATATATGTGCAGCAGTAATTCTGTACTTCTCTGTGAGTTACTGTGACCTGTCACCATCATAATGTCTGCCAGGCAGCCACTGTACAGCTGCATGGAGGATGAGGTCCTCATTCCATACCTCCTTGACAACCATGAGACACTTTTCAGACATGTGCCACAGGATGCACAGCACTGGGATGCCCAGTGGGAGGAACTTTGCAGGAGGGTAAATGATGTTGGTGGCCACATTTGTACCTATCAGCAGGTGCACTGACACTGCACTGACTTAATTAGATGGGCAAAACAGCATGCAAACGCAATCGCCAGGGAACAAGCTGCAAAACGTGGGGGGGGGGCACTCACCCAGCCTCCACTCACATGTACTGAGGAGCTTCTGGCCACCCTGGGGACACCTGCAGAACTCCATCTTCAAGCTTTAGCTGGTATTGTGGATGTTGGTGTCTCACAATCACTGAGCCAGGAGTTGGCTGGTAAGTCACTGCTGCACATATAACACAACTATATCTAATAGAGCTACATGTGTTACTGTACAATATTTAACTTATCATATGCAAGGCATGCATGCACACATGCCACATACTATAGTTTGCTACTCTATGTATGCACAGATGTATATACTGCATAGTAAAGTCTATTGTACTGGCTTATGTGCCAACATGCACATTGCACCCTGTAGCTATCACACAGGCATGGATAATGATCTTACTGCTCTGACACTCCTATTTAGGAACCTCTGATGTTTCGCGGCGGCAGCAGCCTGTTGCTGGTGAGTTTATTACTTAGCAGGCTTGATAACGCACAGATCATATTAAATGCATGCTATCTGCCATGTGGCCATTTAACACACGTACACATTATGTATTGTGATCCTGTTAATATATACAGGTCAGACCTGCAATGCATCACAGTGGTTACCCATGTGGAATATTTGAAGACTATATGAAACACCTACACTAAACCTTACAAACTGTCATTGCCAGATGTGTGGACAGCTGTAAATGCAATGGTGGAGGTGTGGTTCACCGTAGGGACATGTACTACAGATCAGCATCACACATGTGGGGAATACAAACAGTACTATACAGAGAGCACATGTGTGCACACACTCTATATGTTTTGGAGCTGGATTATGGAAAACCGACAGGATTCACCATTGTGGAGTATACCCTTGCTATGAATGTCAACACAATGTCATCTGCTATCTGACATGTCTATGACATTTTGTGGGCTGACTGCAACACTGGTTAACTATCCTACAAAACATGATATCGCACATCCCAGACATACCATCCTTTGTCTGCATAAACCTGTTCTCAGTGGCACATATGACATCTATGGGTGTATGTCATATGGGACAACACTGACATATGAAATAGATGCCCTTCACAACCATTGGACAAAAGATGTTTACATATGGCCATGGAGGATGGCCAGAGACATGAAGCAACACAGACAGTAGAAGGGATGTACATGTGTGTACACCCTGTTGTACACTGGCTCGACACAATACAACTATGGCCTTTGTGTAATGGTTATACTGCAGATGTGACACACTAATCATCATACAGGGCTGAGCACACCTTGTGTAGGCATGACATCAAAGCACCACAAAACATGTCTTGAACATTTTGAGTGTGTCATGACATGAAAGCTTTAACCTATACAGTATCAAAATGCATACATGTGTCGCACAACATATACATACAACCTCATCAGGTGACAGATACAGTACATTCACCTTGCTGGTGTCAGACATCACTGTCATGGTTGCTCCTCATGTGTGTGAGGTACACAGATGGCATGTGGAACATGGCATACTGCAGAGTTACCCATGTCTGGGCATAGTTGCCAAGCATCTGCAATATGATTGCAGATGTGTAGGGGTGTCATCTGTATACCCTTCAGTGACCTGTGTCACACATTCCACATTAGGGTTTAGTGTGTATAACCTCAGTGACGTGGGTCACATTCCACATTAGATATGTATTGCATCCGAACGCAGTCATGGCTATGAATTGTGTCTGTAACTCACACTGTATAGCAATAGTGAAGCCACATGATGCCCTGCAATGGCTATGCTCAATGTGCAGTATGTCACTGTATATCTGTAGGGCTGACTGACAACATTGCGTCAGCTGAAGGTCCATTCTAATATAACACGTCCTTGCATTGGGACACCAGTACCTCACTGTATATTTGTAAGGACACCATTGTGTTAAACATGTATGCATGTCATTCATCACATCAGCAAAAGACATGTCATACTACATGTGATTGGCAAGGTCATATGCCACACATCAGGCCGGTGTATTGTTAACCTGTGCTGGTCTGTGGCACCATTGCAAAGTAGGGACAGCCATGTCAAACATGTGTGTACAGCCACATGCACATTGTCTGTAGACTCAGCTCAGGAGTAAGCAAAATAATGTTGAACAGACATGCACTGTTTATGGGGAGATATGCAAACTATGGCTCTGGCAAACATAGTATTCACTCAACATACCCTTCTGCTCATGACCTCCTCAGACATAGGGGCAGTGGCCAACACGAAGCATCACTGGCAGTTGTACCCATGTCAGCGATGGTCTATTACGATGTGGGGTATGGTGCACAAAACATGGCAGTGTGGTGCAATGGTGTATAGTGCATGCATTGGGTTGCAGGTTTGGGGCATAACCTACTAACACAAACTGTGCAACACAGGGATGTATGCTAACTACTACTATAATTGTGTAAGCTGCATGTCTTCTGCCATAACACATGCATGCTGTTGTGTGCAACCCAGGGATGTATGATAACTACCACTATAATTGTCTAAGCTGAATGCCTTCTGCCATATCACATACATGCTGCATGCCGTTGGGTGCCATATCATGGGTCTGTCTGTGTCTGTCTGTGTCTGTCTGTATGTCTGTCTCTGTGGGTCTGTCTTTATGTGCGTGTTCTATGATGTATAACTGGTAATATACAGTTCTTGTCCACCCCTCACAGGTGTTGCTGTAGGTGTGTTAGCCTCCTGCAGTCCACCTGATGTTAGTGTCCCCACAGACTCTAGCAGTGATGATGAAAGTATGACTGAGGCACAGGCAGGGTTGTCAGGGGCTGAATCTGTGCCATTGGTTGGCATTCCACCTGTAGCCCCCTCATCCCCACACACAGTTGTCATGCCTACACATACCCCATCACCAGTGGCCATAGTGGAAGGACAGGTGGCGGGTGGTAGCGTTGAACAGGAAAGTGTGGAGACTATGGAAGGTGTGTCTGCACACCATGATCCCTGCCAACTGACTGGTGATGTCCCACACAGGCATGTGCCCAGGGCTGCTCTTAGGGGGGCTTCTGGCCAACATGCCCCTGCAAGACATGGCACATCAGCTGGTGTCACCAGATGCATGTTTCAGGCTGTAATGGAGACACAGGCACGTTTTGAATGGCACAAAAGAGAACGTCTGAGGTTTCAGACAGCTGCTGTCTGTTCTTTAACTGACAACATCCAGGCAATTGCAAATGTTCACCATCAGCTTGCAGATGTTTTGGATAGACGATTGTTTGACATGGTGAGAGTCCTTGACCGTGGCATGTCAATCTTCGAGCGTGGAATATCTCTGCTAGAACATCTGGTGGGAGTAAGGCATCGGGCACGTGGACATAGGCCAGCTACACCAACTGTTGAAGGTTTACGTGAACATGCTACTTCACATGCCCACTCCCATAGTAGCGGTAGCAGCAGTAGTGCAGCTGGTGCTGTGCTGTCCACACCAGGACACAGCAGGTCACGTGCATGTGGTCCTGGATGGTTCCAACAGGGACATGGTTCCAGTGGACATGTGTCATCAGACAGTACCCAATCTGGACCTCTGCCTGGTAGTGGCCATGCAACCCCTGACAGGCGCAGGTCACGTGGCCGTGGCCAGACACCGTGAACTGAACAACCTGCCCTGTACAGTCTGCAGCTGACAATAATACTCCTGTGTAGGCCAGCCATATGCCAGACCAATGTGCATACATACACACACACACACACACACACACACACACACACACACAAACACACCAGAAACAAATGTAGGGCACCTCAGCACACACACTCATAACATCCACACAAGCCCAATGAGAGAAAAGGCCTTAACCCACACACATGATGTCATCCAATGGTACAGCCTAGGCCTCTGGCAAACATTATCACCCTGTGCATATGATGATGCCTGTGCCGCATCCCTGTCATCCATACCATCAGTGCATGGACATGGTCATATGGTCTGATGCACAGGGTGAACATACTAGGAAGACAATTGCAGATTACCATTGTTGAGTAGTGCTGACAGGCAGCAGACATACCATGTACTAGAGTTTTAGAATGCATTTTGTACTGTTGACAGTATGTATCATGTGTAACACCAGTAACTGCATGTTGATCTTGATGTTCTGCCTCCCTCTTTCAGGTGTAATTGCATGTGCCAAATGTGTGCATACAGACTACAAGCAGGATGTCAGTGCTTTCAGTTAGTGTCCCATATGTAACTTTAGACTACTCACAGGTCTGTATGACAATACCTGCGTGCACTTTGTAGCTTCCACATCACAGTTATACTCTCCCAAGTTTCAAACATGTTTACTGATCTAATGGTCCAAGAACATGATAGCTGTGTAGTAAGCTACTGTGGCCAGAGCCTCACATTCATACTGGGTGACATCACAGGTATAGTTACCCGGAGCGGGGAGGAGGTAAAATTGTGGTTCAGCAGATGACAAGGGTAAAGGCCAGTTGAAAAGTTGGTTTCTCTTTGGAAAGCAGTTATACCCGCTCTCATGACAGGATGCAAACACACATACACACCCAGGGATTCACAGACACAGAAACACACACTCTGACACACATACATCAGTTGCCAGTGTTGGGATTAGAACCTCTGCCCATGTACAAATCATTATTATAGTACTACATAGTTACAAAATGCGCCACAGAGATTACACATTTACAAGCAGTTAGAATGCCCTTCTAAGATTGATGACATCAATAGGGATACTAGATTGCAGTGTGTGGATGTGAAGAGGGGGTTTTATCATTTGAGTATGGTAAAATACAGCCCCACTCCAGGGATCAGAGAGCCATACACACACACACACACACACACACACACACACATACACACACTAACAGACACTGTGGCATTCACAAAGATATACACCTAAGTCACAAACATACAGACACTTGACATGTGTGAGATTCAAACCCGTGGCTATGTCTGCCTTTCTATACTTCACTCTGTACAGATGTCTACAATGGTGTACAGGAGAGTAAAAAACATTGGGGATGTATTCCCCACCATATGTGACATATATGGACACACACACACACCCACACCTGCCAGTACTGGGAATCAAACACCTGCCTATCTCATGATAGGTATTACAGAGTTACAGCACTATCGCACGTGCTACAAAGCTTACTGACTTTTATCTTTGTCAACTGTGCTGACATATGCACAATATATGCACAGGGGAGGTGTTTCTGTTACAGGTGTCAAGAGGTTTGCCTTCAGTGTCACCCTTACTGCATTCTACTTTGTGTGTCTTCCCCTTCAATTAACAACACCAGAGCTTAGCAGTTACACAGGTTATTGTAGGAATGGTTGTAACACACCTGTGAGCTGTCTTCAGTAATCATTTATCTGCAAAGTAGCCCCACCACTTAGTAGTTATGTCCAAACATCTGTACATACCTAAAGTACAGCTTACTGTACTTTGAGCATATCACCATATACACTTGGCAATGTTGAGGCTGCATTGCAACTGCATGATGTACTAAGAAAACAGTCGCCTTCACACATCAGACACACCACACACATGGAATCTAAACACACATCAATACATGTACACATATGCAGTCTCCATCAGTAAGTGGACTATCAGGTCAAGAAGATACATTCCACACCTTCCCCACACCATGTGTGAAACCTAGCCTAGCATTATACCATACTGGATGTTCTATTCATGTACCAGTAGGATACTCAACCACCTTCACTGAGTAGCTAAGTGGACATTTACGCCAACAGCACATATCAGCAAGTGAGACACACAGTAATATTCCATGTCATGATGCCACAAACTGTTAGTTGACAGTTGCACTGTGAAGCCAGGGCACTGTAATGGTCAACAGTGAGCACAACATATTTGCCACACACACCTCATGATTACTGAAAGAGTGCCAGCAATGTGCTCTGCTTGAGCTAGGCAGTACACTTGTTCAAGCATGTGTGAGGTCTGTGTTTTATAAACATCTCACCCCAGCACGTTGTGGCTATTGTGGTAATAAGGTTCATGTCCAGACAGCACACAGCATGCATGGCTTGCAATTGTTGACATGGGGTATAGGTAGGAGCTGTGGCTCACACATGGCTGTACATATCATGGACATATCACCTGTAACTACTCAGGAACATACAGAGCATAGCTGTATTTCCCCGAGTCTGTCAATACAGGTTATGTGTGTAAGGCCTACAGTCCTGTTATTTGGGTATGTTTGTAGGCATTGCATTTGGTGGACATGTCCAATAACATACATGCCACATGGATTGTTGTATGATATGATAGGTGTTATGGGTGACCAGTAGAGATGGATTATTACCTCTGTCAACATAGATATCAAACCTTAAGTACTGTTAGCATTCAGCAGCCATGGACCTATCTTCCATGTGCATGTGTGTAATGAATGTAACCACCTGTATGTACAAAGGACAACAACAGCTATGGTATTTTCACATATGGTGTATTAGTGTGGGATGTACATATCCAGGGCAGGTACATCTAGGTCATATCCGACCATGAGGGTGTTGTTTACTGGTGTATTGCAACAGTCAACTGTGTTACTGCTGACAACATCCAAGGAACCCTGGTATGTGTACAACTGACCTGGTTAAAAACAGTGGGATTACTGAATTGCATAACACATTATGCAACTGTGTCAGTACATGGGTATTTTGCACAGTTGATGTAGGGCTAGGTACAGTCCACCAGTCAAAGGTTATTTGGTGTTGTACCATAATATTTCATACCACATTTATGGATGCGTGTTGGTAGTCTGAGGACAGGGTGAGGGGTGTATATGAGCATACAAGCTAGAATGCAGCTTTTGCTACTGTCACCTGTACCTGACTCATCTGTGATGAATCATGTTGGAGTAGTGGTCTTTACTTGTGAGTAGCCTTTATGAATATGGGGACACAACCACCTGGAGTACCAGTGTTATGGCCCACATGTTTGGATTTGAGTTATATGGTGGTAGTGCTATTGTGCAATACAGAGCCTTCAACCAGGTGTTTCTCGCTGCACAGATGTCAGTATTTCCCATTATTGGTTCTACATTGAGTAAGTGGATTATGAAAGCCACACATCCAGCACTGACTAACATAAGCATCCAATGCAATTGTCTTGTAGGTGTCAGGGTGTTACTTCTGTGTTTAGGATGTTTGCCTTGGAATGGCACTATATGGGTAAATGCAACCTAGACATTATCCACCCTCCCTTGAATGATGACTGCATGTGATATGTGACAAAGGCTTGTCTTCCTTCAGTCATGTCATCCCGGAATGACAGACACTGGACAAGCTCATAATTACTGCAGGACATTGGCTCATTGTTTTGGTCAAGCAGTTGCCACTCGTACCATGACATTACTGTGAGTGGCAGTACTGTGTTTGGTATCAAATGCTACATCTAAGGTGACGGAGAGCAGCAGACATTGTGCAGATGACCAATGTGAGATATACTTAGTGGAACAGTCCTGCTAATAATGACAACTACTAACACAGGCGGGCGAGGTCATCTTGACACCTGCACTTCAGTACCATTAGACAACGGGGCTCACATATTATGCTTGCACATGCCACTGTTCCAACTATGATGCCACTGTCCACAACCTGATATCAATGTATGCCTTTCAGGGCAGTATGTGTGTGACACATGCTGTACTTTGCATCCACCTGTGTGTCCCAGTTAACCAATTGTCTGTCACTTCCACACATGCATGATTGTGCATGCTTCACATATATATGGCAGTACTTCATGTACATGTATGCATGTGTATCACACAGCACAGACGCAGATATATAATTTATGGGCCACATACAGGTATCTGTTAGTAAACCTGTATGATGTGCATATATACTGACAGTTAAGATGTACATAGCTGTAAACCTGTGTGTTTACAACTGGAGTCCATTACAACATGTTCTGTACATCAGTGTATGAGCATGCCCACTGTGGCCTTCTGTAGTTAGAATCAGAGTGCATCCCAAACAGCCCTGTGCTACTAAGTGTATGAACATGCCCACTGTCAACTTGTGTAATTGGAGTCAATGCATCCAAACAAGTCATGTGATTCTAAGTATATGGGCATGCCCACTGTAACCATGTATAGTGATAGTAGTAGTCCATTCCACAGACGGACATACTCCAGTACAGGGCTTGTTGTGCTACAAATACACCTCCCAGGCCTACCTATGTCTTACCTGCAGATGATGTGTCTTGTTTGTGCATACAGGTTGTAATGGACTCCTACTTTAAACACACAGGTTTACAGCTATGTACATCTTAACTGTCAGTATCCCTGTTGATGTCCTCAATCTTAGAAGGGCATTCTGACTGCCTAGAAATGTGTAATCTCTGTGGTGTATCTCGTAACTGCGTAGCACTGTAACAGTGATCTGTAGATAGGCAGGAGTTCTGATCCCACCACTGGCAAGTGAGTGTGTGTGTGTGTGTGTGTGTGTGTGTGTGTGTGTGTGTATTTGTGTCTGCATCCTGTCATGAGAGCAGGTTTTACTGCTTTCCAAAGAGAAACTACCTTTTGCACTGGCCTTTATCCTTTTCATCTGCTAAACCACCCTTTCTCCCCTCCCCACTCCAAGTAATCATTCCTGTGATGTCACCCTGCTCAGATGCAGAATCAGATTAACTGTAATTGTATGGGTTCTGTGGCACATCCCCCAACTGCTTACCACTCTATTAGTAACCTTTACATAGGCAAGACTTGTAAGCACAATACTGGCAAGTGTTTGTTTGTGTGTGTGACTACCCTGTAGCCAGGCATACACATGTGTTATGTCTTTTAAGATGCTGCACGCCATGGTAGTCATCTGTGGTGAGTGGGGTCTACAGAATATTACATAGGTAGGAATAGAAAATAATACAGTCAAGAATGACTACTGTTGGCTATGTTATTTTCCTGTGTCACTGTCGAGCAGTGACTCAGAAGTGATCCCCAGGGTGTATTACCTTACCCATCATCCCCCCCAAACTCCACAATCCCCGGGGTGTATTTCTTTACCCATTAGTCCCCACCCCAAAATCCACATACACAACAACCATCCCTTCTCTGGTGAACTAATTAATATTTAAATGTTATAATACAAGAGTTGCCTGTGTTTTGTGCACACTTCATTTCCTTTGGAATCTTTCTGTGTTACAAATGGTGTTCACAGCTGTTTATATATATGGCTATAAATGTGTCTGTGTGTGTGTATATATATATATATATATATATATATATATATATATATATATATATATATATATATACACACACACACACACACACACATATATATATATATATATATATTTGTTTGTGTGTGTGTGTGTGTGTGTGTGTATACACATCACAGAAATGCATATATATATATATATATATATATATATATATATATATATATATATATATATATAGATAGATATAAATTTAGTATGTTTTTATAACAGTTGTACATATGTTTTCACAAAGTACAGTACATTAAAAGGTACTGTACATATGTACACAAAGTGACTGTCTCATGTGTTTTCAGTACTGTGGAATACCTGTAGTAAATGGTGTATTCTAAAAACCATGAAACATGTATATAACTCAGATGGTTTAGTGGTAAGTCTAGTGACTATGATGTGCATGGTCCAGGGTTCAAGACCTGCAAGGGTTGTTAATAACTTTGTTTAGGATAGAATAAGGCACTTTTAAGTGGGTGTAAATGTGTTTTTGTGACAGTAAGCAGCGGGTAAACATGTTTAAAAGAAATGTAAAACTCACAGTACACTTGAAATGCCCTTCTTTGGTAATCCTGCTGATGTCATTCATTGTGAAATACACCTTTGGGGAAGAGGTGCTTCAGTAATGTCTAGCACATACTATGACTGCGTACTGCTAAAGTGTAATAAACTAGTTAGGTATGGGTTTGAATACCAAATATGACAGGTGTGTGTGTGTGTGTGTGTGTGTGTGTGTGTGTGTGTGGGTGGGTGACTTGTATCCTCTGTAGTGGTGGTTGTAAGTGTGAGACACCTGTTTGCAATGTGGAGGGGGTTTTGCATATTTTGTATGTTGGCCGTACTCTATATCACAATGTCAACCATACAGGGATAACAGATGTACATTAGCTGTGAGGCTGGGGTGCAAAGCCATACCCATACATGTGACATCAAGGCCAGCCAATCACAGTTAGCAATCCCACTATTACCCAGAGCACACACTCAACCCGTGTGTCATACGCACACACATGCCTAGGCAACAGCCAATATGTGGGTAGCACACTGCATATTGGAACACTAATAGTAACTATGCAGTGACAGCAGTGGGTTACCTGTGGGCATGTCACCCTGGCCATCTGTCCAATATGCACATACATGCACACAGTGCATCTCCACCATGTTCCCCAATGGAGACCTGCACCACCTATGGTGCCTTCACATGTGACTCACAATGGACATAACATGCCTGACAACATGCTTACAACTGCTTTACAGTGCTTTAATCACTCTGTATCCATCGGCCCTTGTTCTGCCTAGCAATAAAATAAGCAACCTCTGCTAGGCTTGAGCCCAGGACCATGCAAACCATAGCCAAAGTGATTTACCTCTAAGCCACCTCAAATATACATAACCCTGCAGTATTCACAAACATATCATCCAGCCCAGTCATTTAACAGTACAGAGAATGTATTTCCAACATGAAGATGTATGTGTGTATGAAAATATATTAATGTCTACACAGATACAAATGTGTGTATATATATATATATATATATATATATATATATATATATATATCCACATATGTGTAAACAGATATTTATCTCTATATAGGTATATACGGACATACATCTGTAGATAAGGTGGGAACATAGCAGAAACCTATATGCCCACATGCACCATGAATGGGGTTGACAGGCACAAGCAACATACGTCATGCACAAATAGGTATTCCCCCCGACAGCCAAACATGTCTGCCCTGCAATACACTACCAACTGTTGCAGATCCCATAACCAGGACCTTACACAACAAGGCCACAAGATGTTGACAGTACCTCATCCCATCTGTATGATGTCAGGCTGGTATCAGTAACATATCATGCAGTACAGTCAGGCTCATAATGACTCCCATTTTGCAGTCATCTGTTACCTTTGTTAGCCAGAGTCCCATACTGTTGGCCTGTACTACAGAGATGTAGATTTCAAACAACAGTGGTCCCAGGACTGAACCCTGAGGTACTCCACCTGTCACTTGTCTGGTGATAGCTTGGGAGACTGTTACACCTACAGTTTGGGATCTGTCAGTAAGCCATATGGCAAACTATCAAGTGGCATAGGGATGTATGGCTGGATTAGTATGTTAATCTATGTTTCCAGACTGGTGTATGGTATTGAAGGGCTTGGTGAGGTCCACATAGGTGTTGTGCACTGCCTTACCCTCTTCAACAGCTATGCAGACTGAGTCAAAGCAGACAATCGGATTCAAGAGGCAAGAGTGGCCCTCCATGAGCCCAATCTGTGTGGGATCCAGTGTTTGAGGGTTGTCAATGTATGTGTTTCAAACCTCCCTGATAATGCATTCCATGGTCATGCAGATCAGGCTCAGACTGATGTGACAGTAGTTCCAGGGATCCAAGGTGGATCCCCCCTTGTGGAGTGGGATAACTGCAGCTGTGCACCACTCAGTGGGCACCAGGCCTGATGCAAGGTTATGATTACACATGACAGTCTGGTCCCATGGATGATGTATTCTTAGCTGTGGATAGTGCAGTTTCTGCCTGTGTGGCCATGATTACTGGCCAATGGTACTCTCTTCATATTGCCTTGGGCCCTTTTGGGGGTGAGAGGGGGGGTGTCTGTGGCACCAAACCTATCTGCCAGGATATTGGCAGAATCTGTGGGAGCAGTCTGTGTAATGCCATTCTGTCGTAGCTCAGAGAAAGTGTCAGTATTGCCTGTTAGATTCTGGACATTACTATAGAATGTTGTGTGGTTGTCTATGGAATCTGTGGTGAATTTAGTTACATAACCAGCTTTGGAGGATTCCATGAGGGATCTCAACGTCTTACTGTGGCTAGTAAGGGAGTTGTTTGCATCCTTGGAGTGTCCTTTTTGCTTCAACAGTGTCTACCTTCTGTTGTATACTCTGTTAATGGCAGCAGACCACCCGACTGGCTTGCTTATTTGGGAGGTGAGCTTTGTGGTTCCATGTGGGATGTCAGGAATCATGCACAAGTGGATGTGCTCATACAGTACCTGAGTGCAGGATTCATCAGTAGAACTGTCAGCTCCTGTCTCCATGGGTGTCACAAACATTGTCACTTCTGCCTTGAGTAGCATGAAGTTGGCTTTGGAGAGGTCTTTTATGGACAACTGTATCTACATTCCTTTCACATGTTCACTTTTATTAGCCTATGGTGGGATTACTGTGGTGAAACCTCAGTCTCATGTATTGTTGTGATGACTTAGTGGTTAGCTACTGTGACTATGATGTACAGGGTCCTGGGTTCAGGACCTGCAAAGGTGGGTTATTTTGGTCCGGCCAGGACACCGGTTGATGCATACAGACTAATTGTGGCAATTTAGATTAGTCACACTCAATACAATTCAAATGCCCTACACTGGCAATCCTGCTGATGTCAATAACTGGGGAGTACAGCTTTGGGGAAACGAGTACTCTGGCAAACCCTGTGGTGCATGCTATAACAGTGTAATGCTGTAGTGTGATATAGAACTCTGGTAGGGGTTCTAGTCCCACACATGGGAGTTGTGGATGCTTTTGTGTCTGTTTCTATGCCTGTGTAGAGAGCACTGCATGTTTGGCTAGTCACACTCACTACAATTTATTGGCCCTACTTTGGCAATCCTGCTGATGTCACCCACCTAGAAATACACCTCTGGGGATGCTGTAACCCAGTAATCTCAGTAGCGCGTCCTGTGACTGCATACTGCTGTAGTGTGGTAAAGTACTTAGGTGTTTTAATCCCAGACCTGGCAAGTGTGTGTGTGTGTGTGTGTGTGTGTGTGTGTGTGTGTGTGTGTGTGTGTGTGTGTTTCTCAGTCATATCCTGTGTGGAGGTGGCTGTGAGTGTCTAACAACTGGACTTGTTGAGGAGTAGGTTTTGTACTTTTACTATATGGTGGCCATATTATATGTCACAATGTCCACCTAATGAGGATCTACTGCAGTGGTGGTACTGCGGTAGTGTTGTCGCCTCATAGCAAGACATTGTCCCGTTTGATTCTCAGCTAAAGCGTCCTCTGTGTGGAGGCATACGTGAATGGGGAGTGCCTTCATTGAAGGTTGTGCATCAAGGCTGGTAACCCGGTACGTAAAAATCCCCTACCAATTGTTAGCGGACCAGGAGTTCCGCCTTGGTGACCCCTAACCGGGAAAAGCCGAAAGACACAAACAAACTATATGGTGGCCATATTATATGTCACAATGTCCACCTAATGAGGATTAGAGATTTCAATCAGCCAAGAGACTGGGTTGGCAAGTCATAACCCTGCATCTAATAAAAGGCCTGGTGAACAAAGTAAGCAACCCTAATATTACCCGGAATACAGTCTGAACCCATGTCTCATACAGAAACACACTTGCCTAGAAGACTGCCGCTACATTCCTAGTACCCTGCATATTGTTGACAGATAGTAAGCATGGTGTGATTGCAGTGGACTGCAAAGGCCATGGCACCCTGTCCACCAGTACAATAGGCACATAATTGCGGACAATGCACCTTCACTATGTTACCCACTGGATGCCTGCAACATATGAGGTGCCATCAAATTTGATCCACAAAGGACATACAAGGCCTTACACACATGCCCTGTATGGATAGATGCCACTGACACCAGGGAATACCTGTATCATACTATCAATGCAGGTGGCACCGGGCAAGAGCACATTTGTAGAAGAAATGGGCAGGTATGGACCTCCCCTACACCCTTCCTGCACAAACCTAGCTATCTTGCCTACTATCTTTCTGTCTTTGCATGGCCGGCCTTAGGCATAGGCCAACTAGGCGGCTGCCTAGGGCACCACTCTAGTAGGGGCACTTTTCCAGTATTTATTTGGTGTAGGTAGACTAGGATGGGGGCACCAGATAGTGTGGTGGGGGTGCTGTGGAGCCCTTTTGCCTAGGGCATCAGTTGACCTAAGGCCACTCCTGCGTCTTTGTGCCCCTTTTTCACCACCTTCCTGCAGTAAGCATGTCTACACCTGTTCGGACGAGGGTAAGTGGGAATAAGCACTTTTAAGCAGCAGTAGGCAGGTTTCAGCCTGTTTGCATGGTGATTAGCACTGCCTACACAGGTTACATAATCTAGAAGCTAATTGAGTGTGAGAAACTGTAACCTGCTGTTAGCATTGCTTCCCGATGCGCAAACACGCTCACTAGTATTTACATATGCTTACTACTGCTTATTTATGCTTATACCTGCTTACTAGTGCCTTATTCATTATGACACTGACACTTCACTCCAGTTCACATTTAATTGTTATTATGCAGGTTATACAGTAAACAGATGTCAAAATATGTTTATATACAGATTCCAATGGAAAATGGTATGTGCTGCAGTGGGATTCAAACCGGGAATGTCTGTTCATTAGGTGGATGCTCTAACCACTACACTATTGCTGTGCTGCTCCAGTTGCATATATACCCATATACCCATGGATCCTAGTTCCCCAAACACCCACCCCAAAACTTCACTAACACAGCAATCATCCATTCTCCAGTTGGGAACATGGTGTATCCACACCACTACACATTGGCCACTCCCTACTCCTCTGGACCCATCCCATGGGTTGACTCACTCCATGTATCCTCAGACATCCCAACCTTTTAGCCCACAGACATTGGTGAAATGAGTGACCAATAGGACACTATTCCCAGTTTTTGGGTTGTCCCACCTGGGACACACATGTCTTTATTTCAAGATTAGACTCTAAACTTCATTACTTCGTTACACCAGTTAACAAGACTCTACAATAAATTAATAACTAAGATTATATGATAATGCACACGTTACACATGACTAATAATGTATGAGTTCGGCAAAATTATATTACAAATAAGACCGGTTTAGTGATTGGTGTTGACGTAGCCGGCAAATCACAGGAATGATTCCAATATTTCATAATGGGAAAGTCCTCACATTTTATTTTTTTGAGAACAGCACTAACTTCAAGCATAATACACACTTCTGAATTTTTGCCGATTCATCCCTTCCCTCTATCTTCTCATAACTCTAATACTATAGTACTGCAATATACAACGGAAGCATAACAACAACTTATTTCGCCTTGGAATTTTATATCCCAGCAAAATCATGCACAATGTTGCAAAGAAATAAAAAAAATATGTGTATATATATATATATATATATATATATATATATATATATATAGATGACAAGCATTTCATGACAGTCTAAGTAAGGCCTGCACTGTTACAAAGGCCATGCATTTTTATATAGATGACAAGCATTTCATGACAGTCTAAGTAAGGCCTGCACTGTTACAAAGGCCATGCATTTTGCATGATATTGAGTCGGGATATATAAGCCACAGTGCAGAGAACAGGGTCACTGTCTTTTCTGTAAAGAACTATAAATAAATGTTTATTTATTTAACATCTGTTAACTGAGTATGCAGACTGTTCCAATGAGTCAGGTCTCCATTCAGTCATAACTTGAGCCTTAGAGGCCAAACAACACAACTAAACATACACGAGAATCATACCTCTCAACCTCTTAATGCAAGAAGTCTAGCCAAAGCTAAATATAATTGGGGGGAGGCAAAGATTGGGACATATTGGGATCAATTCAGTAAATTGATCAATGGGGCGGCGTAAGCTGACACACCTTGGCTAGGCTTATAAATGCCATTGGGCAGATAGCCTAGTACCTACCTATGAACTTTTTACATTTATGATTATGCACAGCCTATTATTCTATCTACTGTCGAGGTTTGTAGGGGCACGTTCATGTTATTTATGTCTGCAAAAGGAATGAATGTGGTACAGGGAATGTACTTCTACATATAGATATATGTATGTGTGTATGCATATATATTTATAATGAGCTCACTGACCTCCATGAGGTGGTCCAGAAAGAACCAGGCCATCCAACCCTGACACTCCTGGATTCATAATTTCATACCCATGGTTCCTCCACCCTACCCGAGTTCCACATACATGCAAACCATCCATTCTCCAGTTGCTATCCCAGCCATAACACACCTCCACACAATGCCCTCTCCCCAGCGTTAGGGACCCTACATGTATGTTGTCTCAACCCATGTATCATCAGGCTCTCCCAACCTTTTAGTCCTTGAACATACCTGCCCTGGCTTGTGTAATGGTCAGAAGTCCAAACAACCTGTAATTTTTGGGTAGACCCACCAGGGACTGCTCTGTAATTGTTTGTAGGGTAGACTTAGCAGGTGGACAATGTTACTCCCACTGGTAGTATCCTGTCTGTGGCTTGAGTAGCAGTGATTTGCTCACCCCTGCCCAGCTTGATATGACATAAGATGACAGCACAAAATAATACAGGTGTTGCTGTTGTTTTCCTTCTCATTCTTTTTGTATGCTTTATTGTCACGACGTTCATTCTTTATATATTTATGTTATAGCTGTACATACACATGCAGATACATCTACATAATTATATATATTACCTATGTTGTTGCATGACTGTGCTGGATGATATATTTGTGATAACATCAGGATTGTGTATATCTGCCATGGCTTAGTGGTAAATCACATTGGCTGTGGTGTGCAGGGTCCTGGGTTTCAGCTTCGCAGAGGCTATTTATTTTGTTGCTGGGCAGAACATGGGCCATTGAATACAAAGTGATTAAAGCAATTTTAAGCAGTTGTGAGCAGGTGTGTGTGGGTTTGCGCGATGGTAAGCAGTGCTAACTTCCGATTACAGTTTCTTAACTTCAGTTAGCTTCTACTATGCTTAGTGTGTGCAGGCACTGCTTACACCCGGGCAAATGTGCTTAAACATGCCTACTAGTACTTATATATGTTTACTACTGCATATTTCTGCTTAAACCTGCTTAATAGTGCCTTATTCATTATAATACTACCACTTTAATTAAATTAATTAAACATTTAATACAGTTCTCCAGTTCACATTTACATGTTATTATGTACATTATTCAGCAAAACAATGAAAAAAATACGTTCATATGCACATTCCACATGGAAAATGGTATGTGTTGCAGTGGGACTCAAACCGCAAATTCCTGTTTGTTAGGCAGATGCTCTAACGACTACACTATTGATGTTAACATTGATTCTGCATGTTTTTTTCTATTTGCATGATTTTGACGTGTAAGCTATGCTAAGCAAAGGGCAGTGACACGCAAACACACTGCGCTTCGTTTACACTTTAAATAATGAAGAAATACAATTTCTTTAAAGTATTATACAATTGGGCCCAACATAAGGCTTGTCAGATTATGATGGTTACAATGGATGTTAAATCTTTGTTTACCATCATAACCAAAGATATAAGCATTGAATCTATGAGAGAATTTATGGTTAATCATAGTGATTTTTCTACTGAAGAAAATTGAGATGTGTTGTTTCATGCTTGATGTAGTTTTGAATAGTAATATCTTTATGTTCAATGATGTGCTCTTTCATAAATGGTTAGATGTAGCTATGGATACAACAACTGCAAATAGCTTCACTAACTTAGTGTTTGCAAGGTGGGGAGAGATGTATATTTATGGCAATGCTCCCTCATGTTCATACTGATTTAATATTTTATAAAAGGTTTGCTGATGACATCTTCCTTCTTTGGACTGGAAATGGTGACATCTCTCTGTTTTGTTTGATTTACAAAAGACTACCCATTTTCTAACTTTTGATGTTAATACATCTTTTGAAATGATTAATTTTCTTGGTATAACTGCCATGTTTAGAGACTGGCAATTTGAAACAAAAATGTATAGGAAAAACATACAGTCAAGTCCTTATGTTCCATTATAATAGCAAGCACCCCAAATACATATGTAACAGTGTAGTTTGTAGTCAGTTTCTGAGGGCCAGCAGGCTTAACACCATGAATGAAAGCTTTTTAGTGAACTTCAAAGTATGACTGTAGATTTTGGCCTCAGAGGATATAAGCCTGGAGTTATAGAACCAAATAAGAAATGTGTGATAGTTCATCATAAAAGATATAGGAGCACCCTATTTCTCAGAAGAAGTTTATAGATCTTCTCATTTCCATTTACGTGCCAATGAAAGGAATACTACAAATACTGATACAAATACTAAAGTAAAGAATAATTACTATATAGGATATGTCACTAGATATACCAGACATACAAATATGATTAAACAGGTTATAAAGAAAAATCAGATAGTATTGCAGAGTATGAATTAAAGGAAATAGTGGGGGATAGACCGCATTTTGTCTTCAAGACAGAAAGAAACTTAAGGCAATGCCTTTGCTATAAAGATCATGCCTTGCATTTGAAGAATATTCCCTCTATATTTAGCAAGGCCACCTTAACATGTCATATTTGCATCTACTATCATTATATTAATATGAGTAATGAGTTTATACATCCTATCACATACAGAATTTTCAGGTTTACTACTGATACTATCTGTTCTGCTGAGAATGTTGTCTATCTTGCTAATTGTGAAGCCTGTCGAAGTTTCTATGTAGGCAAAACTAATCAAAAGTTGAAAGAGAGGATAGGCTCACACATCTCTGAGATATGTAGGAATGTTGATATAAATGCCCTTAGCAAGCACATTAACAACTTTGGTGAAAGACATACCTTTAAGTTTAGAGTATTACAAAGAGTAGCCAAACCGAAAAGAAGAGGGAATCTAATTAATCTGACAAAGTTGGCAGAGCATAAATGAATACATTGCTTCAGAGCAGATACTGCACTTGGACTAAATAAAAATAGCATAAAACCAGTACTGAAGAAAAAATACAGTTATATATAAATGGTTACACCTGGGCTTGTATGTGCTTTATTTATGTTTGTGTGTATATATATTCATGCATATTTATATTTACATGTATTTTTATGCTTATATTTTATACATATATAGTATATATTTTTTCTTTTTGATCAATTTTTTTATTTTTATGTTTAAATGTTAGACTTTTTATGCTTAAATGATAGACATTTTTAGAATGAATTTTGTTTGAATGTAATATGAAGTATTAAATGAAAGGAAGAGACATTGTTATATAAGGCATACACAATTCTATAAGGTACAGTGGACTGAGACATGTGATATGTATTCTGCATTTGATAGGCTGTCATTTAATATAAGAACACTTCCTTTTAATTGTTTAATGCACTGAGAAAGGATCATGAATATTCAAAAGCTTTGCTTTGTTTGTTTTATATTAAACCATCTATTTGTTCTTTGAATGGAAGGGCATTTGTGTTTTTTTTTTACTAGTTTGAAGGATGAACAGAATTTTTGGTTGTAGTATCTATATTTGTTTTGTAAATGAGAATAGCAGTTTTTTCTGATCAAGGATGACTTGCTTAATGGTAAATTTATGAAGTTATTTAAAGCATTTTGAGTTTTGTAGTGTTTTAAGTTTCTGCCACTCATTCCATGCATTGCCTGTATTCTGAAATAAACCTCTATTCTGATTAGTAAGCCAAAGGACAAAGTTAGATTTTACTCTCTTTCTGTGCAGTAGTGCAAGACTGTTTAAGAAGCTTAAGAAAGTTACATTGAACCTTTCTGCTGCCTCATTTAGTGAGAAGGCTTTTAGAAAAGTCCAGTTAAATGGGTTGAGAGCAGGAAAAATAACTCAAGATTAAATGTTGAGAGATTAGGACTATTTTTGTATACTTGCTTTGCATGGCTAAGTAATATGCAGTGATTCAGGACAGTTCCTGATGCAGTGTAGTTGCAAGGATCAGAGACCAGAATCCAGCCAAGAATGGGACTAGTGTCCAGGAATTTGTTACAATGAGTAGGAGAAGTAATAAGCTGCTTGAAGATTGACATCACCTAGGATGACTGTTTCACTGGTAATATTGTCTCACATTCCAGTAAAGGATATCTTCAAGGGTGGATATATAGAACAATTATAGAAAACATTATGTGGTAATTTAATTTTATATAGGAAACAAGTAATTCTGCATTACTGAAACAGTTTTTGTAAATGGAGTGACTTCATGTGTGTTAGGGTACAGGATAGTTATCCCTTCAGATGTTTTGTTTAGCCTGCCATCTCTAATGATGAATGTATACTGGGGTGGGATGGATTTTTAAGTCTTTTATATGAGGTTTTAGCTATGTCCCAGAAAGGGCAGTAATATATGGTATATAATGAGAGGATCAGACATGCAGTTCAGTTCAGTAATTAGAAGTGTCATGTATAATTTATGGAGGTAAAGTTAAGTTGTTTGTTGTTATTAGGGGTAATCAGAGGGGGATGTGGGTGAGAGGGGTTAAAGATAGAAGGAGGACCTGGGTTAGGCAGTATATCAGCATGTGATGCTCGTGCCCTGGCCCAGCAATCAAGAAGCCTCAATCCTCACCACTAACACCAGTGAGGGGCGTCTCATATAGGAGGAAAGGATAACAAATACACACAATAAAGTGCAATTTCCCTTAAGAGCACACAGAGATCACAGTGAGTCCGGTCACTCCCTTGCTTTCCAGGTCCCCAATAAGAGTCCCCACTGGCACAGCTATACGGTCCAGCTCTCAGCCTAGTGGGCAAGATAAAACCTGCAGCACCCTCTCTGTCCAACCAGTGCTTCATGTCCCTGCCCAAGTAGTTGACACACACACACACACACACACACACACACACACACACACACACACACACACACACACTTTGAGAAGAGTTTATACAACCACACAGACACCCCTGGGAAAGGCTGGCACAGGTTCTCCAGCTTTGTCCCTTTTTCCCAGACTATACAGTAGTACCAGCTGCCACGACCCACTAATCGTTATCAGTTACTCAAAGACCCTTAAAAGGGTGTCCAATTATTACTGTGCAATATTATTATCCAATTGATAGTATAGCTCATGGCTAGAGCTATTAGAGTGGCTTTGTACAATTTTACCAAAGGTATGCAAGTACTCTAAAGAGCTTAAATCATCTCTACAAAAACAGCCACAGTTGAAAGGGTTTAAAAATATTTAATAACAGTCAAAACACAAGACAATACTTTTTACTACACAGTGCTAGTCAAGAGTTCATAGATCACAGAGAAATACTTATTCAGTAGTACAGTTCTGACATCACAGAAAAACACTTAGTCTAATATGTCTAGTTTCTAGCTATTTCTAAGAGAAAACACAAGTCTAAGATAAACTTACATATAGAGCAAGACAGTGCTGATGAGTTGGATAGTCAAGACAAAAATGGTTAATGCTCTCTGATTCTCTCTGTTTTTAAAATCACATTCCTGGTTCACATTACATCATTCTTCACACTTCCCTGGGTTCCCAGGCTAACAGAAACTACATTTACATTTTTTTAGTAAGCCCACACCAGGTCAGGAACCAAAACCATAAAGGACATTTATGCATTCAAATTCTGGCCATTAACTCGGGCCTTAAAACAATAGCAAGAATTCCTTCACCTAGACTCTCCGTAGCTGTGTTTACATCAAAGTGTCACAACATGCTTTACTTGGTCAGTAGAGTGCACTGTTGTTACATTTTTGTCAGTTCCACATGTAACACTGTTTTTACCATTTAAGACAACAAGCCTGTGATTTACATTAATATTTACAGATGACAGAATTATCTATAAAATTCTGTCTGGCTAGGCTGGCAGCCTTCACCTATCTTCACCCAATCTTCACACAGCACATAGTTTTTTTTTACTAAATAATGACAGAGGCAGCAAAATGTTTTTACTGTGGTAATTTTTATTTTATTTATTTTTTGTTCTGGGATGGTGGTAAGGAGTAGCAACATTTTTTTCTCAACTGACTCAAGCCTAGAATGCTTTTTTTGCATACTTCCAGTTCACACCCATACCTCCTTATGGCATTGAGAACTATTCTGAATCTGGCTTCTTTAACAAAGTGACTTAACCACTAATAATAGACAGTATTAGAAAGGACAAGGATTTATTAACAAAATGACACAAAGATTCTTAGTCATTATTATTTTTAATTTTTTTAATTTCTGTTCATATGTTCATATCTGAGAGAGAGTTGCATTTTATTGAGGTATACGCTGAAACACCAATGTGGGAGAGGACAATTCACTGAAAATGCTGGTTAATATCACACTATAGCGGAAATAATCTTAGTTGTTTGTTCATAATTATGAAAATAAGCAGTATTTCCAAAGCAAATACTTAATACTTCAGAAAACAAGTGACTTATAAATTGTTGTGTGGCATTAGGTGAAACCTTAGATGTTGTTGAATAAATCTATCTTTAATATTTGCACTGTGAGTTGCACATCTTGAGAGATATCAGTATTATTTGTATTTATAATTATACAATTAAACATATGTTTTGCATCAATAAACATGCACTTATAGAGGAATTTCCTGTTGTCATGTGAAAGCTTTTTTCTGGTTAACAAAAATGTTTTAACAATGTATGTCTAGATTGTATGGTTTCCAAGATAAGAAATTTTGTTTGTGAAAGTTTAGAAAAAGTATAATTTAGGGTTTGTACGGATAATAATATATTGCAGCATTTATAGAAAAACTATATATGGACTATTATAACTGTAAAGAAGATGTCTTACTGATATAGCTTTTATTGTTCCCATAGTATTTACATTTGTTTATCTTATCCTTTTTAAGTTTCTTTTTCAGAAACTACTCTGAAATGCAAGATGTGTGTAGGCTGCTAGAGGTGCTACATTCCACACCACATAGGTGTTAATGAGTTGAAAGTAAAGAGTAGCACTGCTAAGAAGATAGGGAGCAATTCCTGGAGAGGAATTTTGGGAAGAATGGTTTAAATAGAGACTTATAGTAGGTGAGGAAATTTGGGTGTAAATGTAATTTGATACTCTGTGAGGACAGAGAGTAGTAGAAAAAACAGAGCAATTAAGTTAGGGAATAACATATTTGCTTGTGATGAGATGGGGAGGCAATGAAGTTATAAACCTGTGATGGGATGGAGATCCAAAGAAGATACAAAGTTAGGAACAGAGATATGTGGGAGTAAGAGTGATGTGAAGGATAGTTAAGAGTGATAAGGGTAGTGAGTGTGTTGGATAAGAAACGAGACAGAGCTGAGAATCTAAGATAGGAATTTACAGTACCAAGTATGGATAAGAATAAGGTGGTAAGATAGAAAAGGGGGAGGAGCTGGTGTGAAGCCAGAAGTAAAATAAAATTTGATTAATGAAGGTTGTGTAGAGGAGTTGATGATGGGTGGAAAAGGAAGAGTTGGGTTTTTAGATAGGAAGGGGAGGGAGTGAAGTATTGCAAAGGGAAGAAATGGTGGATATTTACTGAGCAGTGACTGAGAGACTGAGTGGGAAAGAGAATGTCAGAAGTACTTTGGTGGATGCTTTATTGACAGAGCTGAGAGTGAGTGGGAAAGAGAATATTAATAGTATTGGGATGGATGAAACTGGATGGGTGAATGCTTAAAATCTGCCCTGATATGTTGTTGTGTCTTCAAACAGGTCAATGATGTCATTAAAATGGGAGGAGAGCTATGGGAATTGCATATATGTGGGGGTGGCTGGGGAATTGGGGGTGGGAGTCTGTCAAAGTGGGTTATACACCCCACATTAGTAGGAGACCATCAGTCCGGGCCTGCTCAAACCATAATTCTGCACTCCTAAGATATGACCAACCTGTATCCAATTTAGGGAGGTAATGAGTAGAAAGAAAAGAGAATTTTGACTACAGACTTAGTGTTCTACAAATGGGTGGGCAAGGAACAATATCAATGATACATTTGTAAAACACACTACATACACACTGCTATCAATCTCTGTAGGCATATGCAGCAATAATTTGAAGCTGAAAAGCCAGCAGGTGTATGATCCTGGACAATGTAAATGGAACTGAGCAAATGAACTGTGATATTAGGGGAGAGTTTTCAGCAACACATTTTCTGACACCCACAGCTGATGAGTAATATGTTATAAAAACTGTGTGTTAAACATTTACTGAGCAGCACAGCTTTTTTTACTATTCAAAATGAAATGTCACATGCCTTGATTTTACAAATGGTAATGCAAGTAGTTGTGCAGTACAGATGAGTGTTGATATTCAGAGGCATGCCTTTTGAAACTGAGATGGTACTTTATCTGGGAGCTTCCTCATGCAGGTGAGGTAATAGGCTAGCTATAATTCCTAATACTTAGGAGAAGCAAAGCATTGGTAGAGTATTTATTAAAGAATGAGATAACTCCAGAAGTAAGCTAACAATATTTATAAGCAATAGGTTTGCGTTACTTGAAGGGGGAGAACAGTTGTTTCAGAGCGGAAAAAGGACAGAGACCAGGGGATGTCTATGAATTACAGACAATGTGGATTGCTATACTATTATTATATTACTACTACTATGTTACTCTTATACTATTTATCTTATAGAGTCATAGATTATTACTAGGCTAACAGCCCATGTGGGCCATTTTAAGCCTAGCCAGTTTTGTCATGTGAGAATCAAACCTTGTACCTTGTGTTTGTAAGGTAAAAACATTAATCATTATGCCAACCTCCCCACCCTGCCTTACTTCTCTGTATTTATTGTGTTTTTTTAATGGAATAGTCTACTGGGCAACAAAGAACAGCCCCTTTTCAGTGAAGGTCCAAGTAGAAAAACTCTATGAAAATACATAAGAATGCATACAATTAAGGCCACATACTGGTATTTACACATAATATATACATCTGAATACAAAAGGTAATACAAGAAATTAAGACTACAGATAAAAAAGTGACAAATAACTTCACAATATATTTAGTCTGCATGTGGAATTTGCAGTCTTCCTTTCTCTGTGGGGCAAATAAAACATTTGTCAGAGAGAAAAAAGTAGTTAGTAACCGAGGTTAACATTAGCCTGGAGTAGAGCAGGAGTATAGCCGAGTATCCACCATTTTTTCCCACTTGTAATTTGAAGGATTTAGTGTTTACAGTTTGCTAGAGTTTTCATGGGATGTAGTTCCAGATTTTTTGATACATAGGCAAAATAAAGGGAATCCTGGGCAGTATTTTCAGATTTAGTTATTGCTAGTAGATATTTGTCATGTGAGCACAGGGTTCTATTGGGCAGATAGAGCTATAGGAAGTGATTTAAGCTACATTTTTCTGGTTTGTGGGTAGTTTTATAGGTAAGGGTGGAGTCATTTGAGTGTGAAGAATCGGTGGACTTAATGTGGTAGCTTTCTGTCACATTTTATTATTTAGTTGTAGTAAAGTTCTAGGGGACTTGTTTGTGCTGTTTGTAAATTAATTAAAAGTGGGTGAGGCTTAAAGGAGAGCTGGAATTAGGAAAGTTGAGACACTGCACCCTGTAGAAGATTCCAAGTTCTTCAGAGGAATAACTGGCTTTTCTAGCAACTGGAGCTGTTCTCTGAACTGGCATTCCACCTCCCCAGGACTTCATTTGAAGAGCAAAACAATACTCAATACATGTTCTCTCCTACCTTCAGATCTTCACTGGAAGAGCAAAGCACAGTCAATAAATAAATAGATAAAAGTTTTATTGTTTTAATTTGTAGCAAGGCAAACTGCTACATTTGTAGCAATCAGCTTGCTACCCAACACAAAGCATTGATGCCATGTACTCCCTTTCTCTATTGGCATTCAGAAATGCCGGTACATAAAGAATAATGCAGGAACTGCACATCATGATCTCACACCTACACTATGCACCATGTGCAGCTGCTCCCTTTACCCCACCCTTGTTACACTACTGAAGTTTTTGATGGGTCTTTTTTTTACATCAGCCTTGATGTGATGGTCGAATTTTAAGTTGTCATCAATGAGAACACTTAGTAGTTTACTATGGGATACCTGTTCAGTTATGGTGTTATTCATGGATGTTTATGTAAAGAGATTTCTTGGCAAACAGATACTTTGGGGTAAACAGGATAAGCTCAGATTTATTGGGGTTTAGAAGAAGTTGTGGTTCTGATTGCAGAAAACATTCTGCATTGTCACTGCAAACTACTCTGCGATGATTCCTGAACACATTGATGTTACTGCAGAACACTGTTTACTGCAGATCACACACTATGATGTCACAGTCTTTTTTAATTTCTCCAAGTCTTTTGGGTTTCTAATACCATGACAGGAATTAACCCCATTCCTAACTCAACATACAATTAAAGTTCATGAGATTAGTATTGTTTCAATCTGTGATGTCAGCCAGAAGTGCTCCTCACAGCACCTGCAATGTATCCAGTAATGACTTGTGCTTTTTGTATGGAGTTACATGTACTGGTAACATATCTAAATATGACAGCATACATACTGCAATACTATTGCAGAACACATTCTGTAATATTACTGCAGACCACACTCTATAACAACTGCAGAACACACTATGGCGTTACTCCAGAATCGTACTCTGTGATATCACTGCAGAAGGCCCACTGTGATGTAATTGCAGAATACATTCTATAATGCTGTTGCAAAACATATTCTGTGATGGTACTGCAGAACACCTTAAATGATGACTGCAGCATTCACTGTGTGAAAATTGTGGAACACACCCTGTGAAGAATGGAGTGCACACTGTGTGATGCTACTGCAGAACACACACTGTGATGGCTGCACAAGTCAAATTATGATGTTAATGCAGAACACACACAGTGATAACTGCAAAACACACACTGTGATGTTACTGTAGAACACACTCAGTAATGATGGAAAACCTACTCACTGATGCTGCTGCAAAACACGCTCTATAATTATTGCAGAACATCCTCTGTGATGTTATACCAGAACCCCTCTAATGTTATTTCAAATATGCTCTGTGATGACAGTGGAACACAGTCTTTAATGACTGCAGAATAGTATCTGTGGAGACTGTGAAACAGTATTATATCAAAACACCACCTGTGATGTTACTGCAAACACAGTCTATAATGTTAGTGTAAACATACTCTGTGATGAGTGCAGAACAGTGTTATATCTGAACACTCCCTGTGATGTTACTGCAAATACACTGTGTCCTGTATTACTACAAACACACTCTTTGGTGACTGTGGAACACATTGATGGATGACTGTAGCAGACTGCACAATTTACTCTGTGATGTCAATGCAGAAAAAAAATGTGATAATCACAAAAAACACTTTGTGATCTCACTGTCAGTTATACTATATCGTTACGGCATAATATACTGTGATGTTACTGCAGAATACATCCTGTGATGTTATTGCCAAATGCAATCTATGATATAATAACTGCAGGACTGTCTCTGTGATTTTACTATAGAAAACACTGTGATGACTCATGGGCATACTATGTGATGTAACCACAGAATATACTCCATGCTTATTACATAACAGACTCTGTGGTGTCACTCCAAAACACACACAGTGAAGACTATTGAGCACACAATGTGATATTACAGCAGAAAATCCTCTGTGATCACATCATTACATACTCTGTAATGTCACTACAGAAAACACACTATTTGATGACTCATGGGCACACACTGTGATGTACCTGCAGAATATACACCATTCTGTGATGTCACCAAAAACCACAGACACGGTGGTGACTGTGGAGCACACAATGTGATATCACTCCAGAAAATCTTCTGTCATGACTGCACAGCGTACTGTATGATGTCATTTCAGAAAACAATATGTGATGAGGGCAAAACACATTCTGTTATCCTACTGCAGTACACAGTAGTTAAAGACTACATAGCACATTGCAATGTTACTGTAGAACACACTCTGTGATGTTACTGTAGAATGCACCCTGTGCTGTTACTGCAGAACACACTCTGATGATTGCAGTGTGATTTTACTGCAGAAAACACTGAGATGGCTGCAGAGCTCACTCTATAATGTTGCTGAACAATATACTTTTAGATGACTGCAGAAACACTTTGTGATGACAGGAAAATACAAAATTATGTAATTGCATGGCACACACTTTGATGACTATAGACATACTCAGACATGTTACTGCAGAACACACACTGTGATGACTGCACAACACACACTCCTTGTTACTGTGGAATACACTGTGATGTAACTGCAACACAAAATCCATGATGATAAAACTAACACGATCTGTAATGTCACTGCAAAACATGCAATGTGATGACTGTGGTGTACTTAGTGTGATGTTATTATAGAACAAACTCTGTGATGAATGCATAACATTCACTGTGATGTCACTGCAGAAGACGTACTGTAATGAGCAAAATCCACTCTCTGATGCATAACATACTCTGAAGTTAACGCAGAACACATTATACAATGACTGTGAAACACTGTCATGTCACTGCAAAACATGTACTGTAACTTTTCTGTGGAGCAGATGACTGCAGAATACACTGATTACTGCAAAATACACCCTATGATGATGCTGAAGAATATACACAGAGATTGCAGCAAAGCACATTGTGACCACTGCAGAAGACACTTTGTGATGACTGTGTTTTTAACTTCTCCAAATCTTTTGGGTTTCTAATACTATGACGGGAAAATCCCATTCCAAAGTCAAAGTACGATTAAAGTTCATGAAATTAGTATTGTTTCACTCTTTGATATCAGCCAAAAGTGCTCTTTGCAACACTCCCAAAGTGCCCAGTAGTGACTCCCTTCTGCAATTCGTATGGGGTTACATGGATTGGTAACATATCTAAATACTATTGTAGATTCTTTTTTATAAGACCCGTTTCTCCATCTACTATTGGAACTGTCTGGGTATCTTTCTTTCACATTGCTCTCATTTCTGCCTGCAGATCCTGTTATTTTTATGACTTTGTTTCTCTCTGTATATAAGACACTGTTGTCACTGGGTGTAGCAATTTCAATGATCAATGCTATTTTTGTCTTCTTTTCTTGGTGCACTATATCTGGTTGTCTAGCAACTATCTTTTGAACTGTTGGTAATGGGTGATCCCATGTGATATAAACCATCATTTTCTATGATGCTTTGTGGCTCATGTTTCCAGTGTTTTTCAGCCACTTCAATACCATAATGTTTGCACAATCCTCAGTGCAGTCTTGCCACATTATTAATATTATAACATTACTCCTTAATGGCCTCTACTTTACTGAATATAGGCTCAGGGACTTTAACCTTTTAATGTAATGAACAGTAGATGAGGTACTCTAGATATCAGAGTGTATATATATATATATATATATATATATATATATATATATATATATATATATATATATTATTTTCTATTCTTTAACACTTTTTCAAACATGTACAATTGCAGATATATGCTTATCCACAATAAACAGTATGTGGCCTGATCAAAGCTTTTGTTCCAATTATTTAAAAAATTATTCACCTGGGTAGCACACTGAACATAACTAATCATTTATAGCTACTACCTAGGTGAAATATTTCACAAAGAAACAGTACAGAGGACGTAGAAAGCTGTATCACACCAATAAATTCCTGTTGAATAGAATACAAAGAGAAGAAGCTATACTAACAGAAAGCAGCAATTATAGTGGCAAACAGTTATGGAAAGCAGTGTACGTAAATACATTTCAGGTTTTCATCCTGGTAGAAATGCTGTGTTCTAAATAGATACATACTTTGTGTTGTACTGGGAGCCATTTGGCTTAAGGGTCAGGTAATAGTGCTCAAGAGAGGGGAAGTTAGTGATGAAGCAGCAGGTTTTGTTTTTGATAGTCTGTAGCATGGAGGAGGATTTCTTTAGATGATGTGGCTGTATTGGATAGTTAATTCTCAATCTATATATTTTGTCCTACCATAGGTTCATAGGTGTGTACTAGGCTAATGGCCCTGGAGCCTATATAAGCCTATCCCAAGAATATTCCCTGGCATCATGCCATCCAAAGTTAGTTCCCAGTGCCCCTGTCAAGCAAGGCCACTGAAGTGATCCCCAGGATGAACTTCCTATTGCCCATCTAGTCATCAATATTTCTCTTAAAGAGGGCCAGTGAAGTGCTCTGCTTGACGTGAATGGGAAGTTTGTTTCCAGAGTATGGGAAGTCTGTGGGTTAGGAACCTGTCCCTCCACACTGTTCTGTTTATTGTGGTAATGAGGTTTAGGTCTCTGGAGCATGTGGCACGGAGGGATTGGGATTTCTTTAGGTATAGCATGTCTTGCAGCTCTGGGTCAGACATTGCTTTGTAGTTCAAGCAGAGATCGCCTCTAAGTAGGCGATAAGAGACAGAGTATAGCTGGAGTTTTTTGAGTCTGTCCATATAGGGCATATGTCTAAGGCCTAAGATCCTCTTAGTGAGGTATGTTTGTGGCCTTTCCAGCACAATTCAAAACTGTCATTGCCAGCTCTACTTATTATAACAACACCTGAAGGGGGCAGCCAAGCTGACATGATCTCATTTTCTTTGAAACCTATTTCTTGCCCATGATTAACTGTGAGGGTGCAGTTGATGAGATTACAGTGCCCTGTTCTGTGTTTTTAGATCACAGTATCATTCACTTAGAAGTAGTGAGAAATACTGTCATATTTAAGAACCCTCAGTAAAAAGGTCAGTGACTTTTACATGTATGGATCATACATTTGTGTAACGGTTTACTATTGAAATTGCGAACGGCACTTGGGCGACAGTCGGATAGTCGAACGTATAAGGTCGTAAACAAGGATGTCGAAGACAAAATAATCAATCTAGGAACGGTTTTAACATGGGTCGAGGTAGGTGTTCAGTATTATTCCCTACTACAAACATCTTCCCTACCTCGACCCATGTTAAAACCGTTCCTAGACTGATTATTATGTCTTCGACATCCGTGTTTACGACCTTATACGTTCGACTATCCGACTGTCGCCCAAGTGCCATTCGCAATTTCAATAGTAAACCTGTGCAACACTACCTATGAAAAGTTCTACCTATGAAAGTCAAGATGTGCCATGCTGATAGACTCCTACCCAAGAAGACTGAATGCTGTAATTAAATCAAAAGGTGATTCAACAAAGTATTAGTTTAAGGGTGGTGCACACTTCTGCAACAAGGTTATTGTACATTTTTTATATTTTTCCCCCTAACAGATTTGTTTGTTTTTCAATTGAATTGTACAGGTTATAGGTCATATTAAAGGTGGGAAAAGTATTGAAATGATTTACTGTGGTCTAATTTTTTTATATCACAAAAACCTTGCATTTTAACAGGGGTGTGCACACTTTTTATATCCACTGTAGGTATGTCTGGGTCAGGTAAGCTGAGCAGGTGAGGAAGCAATTGCAAATGTACAAGACAAACAAGACAAGAGACAGGGACAGTGATGGACACAAGGTTGGGGAACATCATGACTGGGGTGAGCCAGGGGACAACCAAGGCCCATGACCTTCAAGCTTGGAGACAGTGAGAATTGAGTCTTCAGCCACTGGACTGTCATCACTGTCACCATATTCCATTGGTGGCTGGAGTGCTTGACATCTCCTCCTACAGAATATGAGGGAGAGCAGCCTCTCCATCTGGTGTAGGCATGCACCAATAATGCAGTGCATGACCCTACACACCATCCCTGGCAATTCGCTGCTGGTAATGAAATCACCACCTCTGTAACTGCTCCTGGAGGGTACCACTGCACCTGCCTCCAGGGCAGAGCAACTCGAGGGTATAGGTAGTGCAGCGGCAGCAGAGGCATTGATGCATTGATGCCAGGTTGGATCCCAGATGTGCTGGGCATCGGTGCTGGAGCCATTGGAGTGGGGGATGGCTGATCCACTGGAGCTGGCCTACCTTGCTGTGCAGCATTTAGTGATGTGGTACACATGGATGACAGACATTTTCATGACACATAATAAAACATAAAAAAAAAGGATAAGGGTTCGGGTAAGAGAAAAAAGAGATAAAATTAGTAGCATCACGTGTGACATACAATGCATTAATCTCAATTGTACCCAATTAATAAAATCTAATAATGGTACCAGTATCTCCCCAGATGCACAAACCAAACTCTTAGGTGTCACAATAGACAACACCCTCACATTTGATATCCATGTCAATCAAACTATCAAAACCATTAACAAAAAGCTTGGCTCCCTCTATAAGATCAAACTTTTCCTTACTCCATTTGCTAGGACTGCTATTGCTTATTCCCATCTACTCTCCACTCTTCTCTATGCCTCCCCTCTACTCACTAATTTAAACAAAGCCACTCTTAGCAAACTCTCCAGCTGTTATAACCATATTGCTAGATTTGCAACAGGCACAGCCTATAGGACCTACCAATGTCACAACCTAAATCTTCTGGGGTGGCTAGAATGGCCTAGCCTACTTCAGTACAACCAGCTTATAAATGCCCATAAAGTTCCTAACCACCCAGATAATACGCCTGCACTTAAAAACATCATCACCCTTACAGCAACCTGAGGTCACTTCGCTCTTCTAATAAACTACTGGTTCAAACATCCAAAATCAACAACTCTGCTGGGGACTCTCTGTTTGCTAACTCTGTTGGCAAAACGTGGAGCTCTCTTCCTGCTGATCTTACTATTGAACCCTCTCTTACTCAGTTAAAAAAAAGCCTCAAGTTATACTTTAACACTCACTGGCTATGTCCTTGTTCAAAACCCAACTAGATCCTCCTCTATAGTCGTTAATCATGTTACATTGCCTAGCCAATTTGTCAACACTTTTTTTAAAAATGTATGATTATATTACCTACTTGCTCAACTGCAGCCTGTAAACTGTGTGTAATTTGTAAATCATTTTGAGATTTGTAGTGTATGTTCTATCTTGGGGCTTTTCTCCACGGGCCTCCGCTGAAAATGGACATGTATCCAGTCGGACTATCCCGGTCAACAGAAGTAAAATAAAATAAATAAATAATACAATTATACAACTTTGTTAACTTAAGTTTTACATCTAAGTATCCCTCCCAACAGATACACACTATACTACAAATTGCTGAAAGTAATCCTTGAAATGTGCATATACTGCACATATGCATGTTCCAATTATACAGATTACATCTTACAGCAGGGCATTTGTGTCACTGGTATAGAAGTTTAATTTAATGTAAATATTATTGAAGAAATAACATAATTGTATAGCTGTGAATTGTGGTATTTGAACCCACAACCTCTGATTACAGTCTAACATTGGACTCTTATAATTGCTTGTGCTACAGACTCCAGCATGCATACTTGGTTTTACAGTTGGAATATGATACAACTCTATAAAACACCACAGAAAAGCTATGTTTAACGTTTAATGCTACAATAATACTTCTCTTCTGCTGCATACATACCACTTGCTTTCCTCAGTCTTGCACTAAGCTTTCAAAATCTTACAAGTACTCTCTTTAGTTGATACTAACACAGTTGTGGGATGTCTGCAGTGCTAAATTCCTCCAGCCAATGGTTGAGAGTATCCCTTTTTCTCGTCTGTAGGTTGTGACACCCCTGCACTTGCCCAGTAATCAAGGAGCCTCAATCCTCACCACTGGCAACAGTGAGGGGCATACAATGGGAGGATGACAAGTGCACACACAGTAAAGTACAATTTCCCTTAAGAGCATACAGAGATAACAGTCTGGGGCTGGTTTCTCCCTCTTTCTCCATATCCTCAATAAGACTCCCCACTGGCACAGCTATAGAGTTAATATCTCAGCCAAGTGGCCTAGTTATAACCTCCAGCACCCTCTCTGTCCAACCAGTGCTGTGTGTCCTTGCCCTAGTAGCTGACGCACACACACTTTGAGATTTCAATGATATACAAACATGCACACACACCTGGGAAAAGCTGGCACAGGTTTACTAGCTATGCCCCCTTCTGCCCAGGCAGTACGAGCTGCCACCAGCCACCCTTACTTATCAGCTACTATAAGGCTCTTGCAAAGGGTGACCTATCCTAGTGTGTAATGTTACTATTAATCCAAATGATAGTCTGACCAAGCGAGGCTATTGGAGTGGCCAGTAAAGTGTCACCAAATACATATGTAAGTACTCTAAAAGCTTAAATATGTCTCACAAATATCAGCCACAAAGATAGGTTTAAATATATTTAATAATAAATAATAAAAGAACAAGACAATACTCCAAAAGCAAACACAGTTACTTCAGAGATCAAAATCACAGGAAATATTTGCAGGATGGTCTCAAATAACTACAGAAATAAACTAATCTTTACTATACTCCTATCTATATATTTAAGTGAGATACTATGCCCTACGTCTTTCTTACAGACAACATGAAGGTACAAGTTCTGAGTGGATGTTTCCAGGTCAAAGAATAGATACAAAATGCATAGTCTCTCTCTGAGAGAGCTCTTAAATTAATAATAAACATTACTGCTAGGTTAGCTTGGATGATATCACTATGTCACCTGACTTCAGTTCCCAGGCTAAACAGATACTAACAGAATTTTAACATCTCTGTGTGAGAAGTACACATCTCTCAGAAGTTTGCAGAACATGTAAGTCATAAAACAAAACACTTTTACATTTGAAATCTAGTAATTATGTCTGTTTCAAGACAATACAAAAACTTCTATCTCTAGACATTGTGTCTGCTACTGAACTGAAACTGAGAAATAACACAATCGTAAAACATTTTAATTTTAACTTATTTTCTTGAAGTTTTGCAAGTTAACTCTGTATGTTCCAGCTTCTACTATTAAAACATACATTTGCACAGGTATATAGTTTATAAAGGTTTCTTTATTTTCCAGTAGGGTACACTGTGGAAATATCCTTGAAGCTCAGTACTGCACAAACCTTGTTTAACACACACTTCTGCAGCAGCAGTTCAATATACATATAACGTATAGTTATCTTACATTTGTAAGACAAGGATATGAATCATATTAATATTCACAAATGACATATGATTATTTACAAAATTCCAGATAGCTAGGCTGGCAGTGTCACATACGTCATTAAAATGATGCCTAAATTGCTCTCTAGTATGTGGGATACCAGTGGCACTGGATACAGCCTGGGCCAAACTATTCCATGCCTCAGACTTATACTGGGAGCTAGAATAGTCCCCTTCAGAAGCCTTTGCCTGTGGTGCTTTACCAGGAGTCCAATAAATATCCTGGACTCCTAGACACCCACCTCTATGCCCTAAACCTATCACCTTCCCCACTAATGCCAGCCATGTCTACCAGCAGACCTTCAGCAATGGAGACTGATGCTCTACTGCCAATTCCAATCACTGCGCTTTACTGGGAGTGAGCAACCCAAGCAATGATGCCAACCACATTTGCACAATGGTAACAGGACAGCAGCAGTGCCAAGCAGTGAGGAATTAAATAATTGCAATTAGAAGATAATTTGATGCTTGGCTTTAGTTTGAGGGGTGTCTACTAATGTAGCCTGGAAATATATATTTGAAATTTGAAGGTAATTGTTAGGTGAGCCAGATTTGCAGACACACACTGGGTGCATAAATGTAATGATTCCCTAGAGTTATTCCATGTGCAAGTAACTATAAGAAAGACCCCTCTCCAAGTTATCACCAGCTATAGATCCGCCTCTATGAACCATGATATCCACACTGCCTACTTGGATCTACTTTAGTCACTCAAAATACAACCAAACACCCTGGTTATGAGTGACTTTAACTATCTGCTCATAGACTGGGTAAATTATATATGTACAAACACAGTCATCCAAAGGTTCTTGGACTTTGTTAACTAAAATGAATTGGAGCAGATAGCTGGCACCCACACAAGGGGCCCAAACATTTTAGACTTGGCACTTACCAACATGGTAGAATAGTGCACCACCACAGGTGTGCGGCTCTCCCTGGTGAAGTCTGATCATAAATCAGTATGTTCTGAAGTAAAGATTGATTCAGACCCCCCCCCAGGGGAAATTAGGTTAAATTTATCCAAAGCCAACTACAGTCTCTTATAATAAGGCATTAATAGCTTCAAAGCTCCTGTCCCCACTGATGGCAAGGACACCCATACTGTGATATATACCAATGCAGTATATAAACATCTATACAATTGTGTGAGATAACCAAGGAGTGCACCAATCGCTGTATAATAAACGACCACCAAAACTTGAATAATCCAACGTTTAATACGAAACACACAAACGAACAATTTCAGAGTAGTAAGCGCTTTCACATTATTGCAACGTTTAATCAGACTTCAAAAACAACATGACAACTTCCTCTTTAAATATCATTGCAATTCACAGCTTGTACCAATTAAATAATCCCCTGAATACTTAAAACAATTAAAAACAACTATATGACAGCAACACCTATTTATAATTAACTAAAATATGCATATAATATATATGAGAAATGCATATAATATATGTAAAACGTTTGACAAAACAACACATATAACTAAAAATTAATGATAAAAAACAGACCATTAATGTTTCAGCGGTCTCCCTGCAAGAAATGGTTTAAGGGTTATCTTCTCATTAAGTCCATATTTATGGGCTTGTAGCTTGAGTATCCACTTGTTCTCAACTTCTTCAGTGTGGTTTTTAATGTTCCCCAATCTATTAGTCCTGGTTATTACTTCCATCACCCTAAATGTAAAAGTGTGTGTGGAGCCTTGTTCCAATGCGTGTCGTGCCAGAGCATTAGTTATGTTCTCTTTCTCTATCGCATAAATGTGCTCCCTAATGCGTTCACGCAAGGATCTATTAGTTTTGCCAACATAAAATTGTTGGCAAAGCTGACATTGGGCTATATAAATAATATAAACAATTGTACTGACCCAGGCATTCCTGATAGGACCAAAGCAAGATCCTCAACAAAAAAAAGCCTGCCTGGTGGACATCTGCCATAAAGATGTTACATAATAAGAGGAAGAAACTGATGTCTAATAGCAAAAAGGAACAATCTCGGAATTGGAAGCACACCCTTCTCAGCTTGATCAAGCAAATAAGACATCCTGTAAAGTCCTCTAAAGCTAACTATGAATCTAAATTAGCATCCCTAGCCAAGGATAACCATAACGTATTCTTTAGGAACATCCAAAACTTTAAAGGAAAAGCCCAAATTTGTGGTGAACTGGTAGGGAATGGTACCACATATACTGAACCAATGGTGATAGCCAACCTGCTAGCAGACAGGTTCAGTGAAAACTTCTCCCCTTGCCACACATATACCCCAAAACATTCGTACCTCCTATTCTCCACCCAGTATCTCTAAAGAGCAGGTCTTAACCACTCTCTCCAAGGCCAAAAACACAGCCACCATGAGACCTGATAACATCCCAGGGTATGTTCTCAATGGTTTAAAATAGGAGTCTTTTCAACCACATCCCAAGCACTGGTTTTGTCCCTTCTGAATGGAAAACAGCTACTGTCATCTCCTTGCACAAGAAGGGTGCATCCACTGATCTTGGGAACTATAGACCCATTAGCCGGCCTTATCTACAAGGTGATGGAGAGAATCATGGATCAACAAGGATCTAGGAGACCATCAAACATTTGACCTGACCCAGTTTGGTTTTGTTAAAGGGAGATCTTGTCTGTTGAACCTGGTGGACTTTTCTGAGACTGTCACCAAAGATATGGATGAAGGCAAATCTTTGCTTACTGCCTGCCTAGACTTGGCCAAGACCTTTGACACAATCTCCCACTCGGGCATCATTGAAAAACTAACCCAGCTGAGGTTCAACCTATATACTGTCAGGTGGGTTACAAACTGGCTCACCGACAGAACACATACAGTCAAAATAGGGGACTCCACCTCCACCAACAGACTCCTTACCAGTGTGTTCCACAGGGACCAGTACTGGGGCCCCTGTTGTTTCGAATCTACTTCTCAGAAATACAGGCAAAAATAAAAAGTCTGTGGCTGACAGAGTTTGCTGATGACTGCAAACTAGGAGCAGTCATTTAGTCTCCAAATGATGTTAACATTCTGCAAGGAGGACTTACACAAACCAATGATTGTTGCCAAAGTCATTATCTTAAACCTCAGTGCAAAAAAATGCATCACTATCCCCTTTGGCAAAGGTGATGTCCTTGACGATTATCGTATTAATAACAACACCCTAAGTCTAAATCAGTGGTGAGAGATTTGAGCACACAGGTTGAGAGCAACATTATTTTTGATCATTATGGCTCCACGGTGATAAGGAAGGCCTTCTATGTTGCTCACCTTAAAAGCAAGGGTATAGCTTCCAGAACAAATGAGGTTACAACCCCCCTGTACTCTTATCTCATCAGGCCAATAGCAGAGTACAATGCTGACTTTGGTATGCACTTAAACAGGTACCTGCAGCAACTGGACAGACCTCAGTGGTTCCTCACAAAAAAAATTCAGGGTCTTCAGCACATGTCTTACATGGAGAGACTGAAATCACTGTCATTAAACCCTGCATCATATAGACTATTCAAAGAAAACCCGTGCCTTGCATACAGAGCACCCTCTGATCTTACCTTAATGGAAATGCTGCACATTTGTAAGTCAAATGCTACATGATTCACTCATTTTAGGAACCATAACCTAGCATGTGACATCAACAGGACTTGCTGGAGAAACAGATATGTTTCACAAAGGTTGCCTGCCCTTTGGAATAAACTTCCAATATAGGCTAAACAGAGCCTCTTGTTAAACCTTTTTAAGCATAACTTGGACGACTGGATGGGAAGCTGCAAATTCACTCCAGGGGTTTCACCTATGTCCGTTTTGAATAGGGCAGGTGGTGCTGATTTAGATCTGCTTATAACATAGACCATACATCTAGATGCTTAAGGGAACAAGAGTTGAATTTGGCTGGGCTTGTAAGGGCCCTAGGACCATTAACCTAGTAACCTCCTATGAACCTATGAGTAATGACCCGACACATTTGTTTTTACCTTTATACAGTGAGAAAATTGATTTTTTTACACTGTGGGATTCAAACCTAGGCATAAGAGACAAAACATTTTCTTCTACAGCACTGATTTTTCATCTTTGCCACAGAAGAAGTACTGCTCAGACATAGTTATGAAACATACATAAATACAGGTAACAGTACGAGCTGTTATGCATGTATGTGTGTGTCCTGGCAAGTTTATTGGAAATAGATCTAGTTGTGCATATGTCTTAGGCAAATGTGAAGCTGATGCAAGTCCAGATAGCAGAATTATACTTACAGACATATAGTACACAGTATACCCTCAGTCATACATCTGAAAACACAATAATGTCTCATCCCTCATACATATAATTCATATCAGCTCCACTGTCTTAAGCGTTATAAGTGAGAGTGAATATAATGGAAAGTGGAACAACAGTAAAAGTGTATGAAATATCCTGTATTAGAACCCAGAAGCACATGTTTGGCAGTCCCACACTTACACCTGTTCAGTTCATTGCTATAAACTACACTGTCACAACAGAGTAAAAAAAAAAAAAAAAGTTGCACACCCTATACTAGAACCCAGGACCATCTGTACTCTAGCCCTACAATTAAACCTGCTGCCACAGGACTAGTTACATGAGATTCCCAAATTTACTTAGCATTCTTAAGGTCTCTGTTTTAACAGCTGTGCAACACCTCTTAGCGAGTTTGTGCAATGCCCAACAGAATTAATTGAATGTATCTGTTTTTTTTTTTTTTTGGCTATCTGGGTCCTGTCTACAGGTGTTTTGTCTACTTCCTGGGTGGTCCAGTTGTCCAGTTTGCACACTGCCGCACTTTCTATACATGAGAGAATTATAGCCAAATCTGACATTCATTTCCTTCATTCCTGTGATACACTGCCCCCCCCCCAAGAAAAGGAAAAGTGGCTGAAATTAGCTAAAACACTCTATGACATACACACTAAAAATGTCAGTACACATGAGATTTCTACAGATTTGATCTCTCACTCCAATGAACCTTCAAAACACAGGAAGGGTGCTTTAGCCCTCTTTGCCACACAAACAGCTTTGCAGCAAGGAACTGAAATCATTCTGCATACAACCAACTGTGACATAATCTACACTAATATGAAACCATGCAGCTATTTGTACATTTATTATTTTTGGATGCAGTGCACTAAGTGATCACACAACCACTTATGACTACTGCTTGCAAATATAGAGCTCTGTCTTACCTCTCTGCATCTGTTGGTCATTCTTTTCATATGAGCAGTAATCTGAGACATGCAGTCTGTAAGCCATTGTATATCATTGTCCTTAAAATATGTGAGGATATTAAATGGCAATAATATCACATTCAGTTGTCAACAAATGAAGAGGAAGTTGGATGTTAATGAACAGAACCTATGACTTGTGTGCTGATTACTTACATTTCCAACCTTGACAAAATTAAATCTAACACTTTGTAATTATAACCTGACACACTGGATGTAGGGCAGTCTGTATTACTGCTGTTTTCTTTCTCTCTACCAATAATCATTCACAATTGCAATCCATTAAAAACAAACACTGAGGGAGTGCCTGCACTATGTCTACATCTGATACACAGAGCCAAGTATTTGGGATTCAGCAATTCAAACCGAATTTGCATATTCAAAGTGCTGACAGCTCTGAATCTACACCATAAAAAGGCAACCATATAGCTAGGGAAACTGAAGGTGAGGAGACTTGTTTAAATGGAGAACACAGAAGAGAGGCTATTACTTACGGATATATCTGCACAGAGGATTACTGGTTTTGAGAAGGTATGCTTGCATTTTGTCAGCTACATACTGCATAATCTGTTTAATAATTTAATATATATATATATATATATATATATATATATATATATATGGATCTACTTGATTTTGGTGAATTTTGGTTTCACTGCAACATGAAATTCGCGAGTGGCTTTACACGAAAGTGCGTTTTATCGAAAATGCACTTTCACGTAAACAAGTAGGTAAAACAAAAAATAAATTAGTTAAATAAAGAAAAACATGTGGTTTGCATGTTAACTTAGTTGTACATCAATGGACTGTTGTTGAGATCGTAGTACAGTGGGGATGAGGGAACATTCCCTTTTCCCCACTGTAGTGCAATCTTGGAGTGAGAATATTAAAGTAGGGGGGTGTGGGGTGTAGAGGGCTTGCCCCCCTGCATAAAATTGTTTTAAGTGATTTTTTTTCATGGATTTACATGAAAGTGCGTTTTCGTTGAAACACGCTTTCGTGTAAATGCATTCGTGGATTTACGTTTCATTGAAATGTAAATTTGATAAAAGACAGTACAGCCATATAAATATATGGGTTCAGGACTATTTATTAAATCCTCACTTTACTGAAAAAGAAACTCTCGCTCACAGTTTCACTGAAAATGCACTTTCACGAAATGGAAATAAAAAAGGTAAGCAACATTGCAAAAGGGCTGTTGGTGAGATCACGGCACAGTGAGGATAAGGGAATATTCCCTTTTCCCCACTTTAGTGCAATCTTGGAGTGAGAATATTAAAGTAGGGGGTGTGGGGGGGGTGCAGCCCCCCACATGGGGAAATAAACGTGATTACTATAGTTTTTTTTTTTTTTTTAGTTTATGTTTTTTTTATTTTTTATTACTGTTTTGTGAAAGTGCATTTTCGGTGAAAAAGCACTTTCGCGATACTGTGTGTGTGCGTTTGTTTCAGTAAAGTGTGAATTTGATAAATAGTCCTAGATCCATATATATATATATATATATATATATATATATATTGATTAGCAAAGACTTTTACACTTATCTGTATGCATTAGTTAGAAGTGCACTAATGGCATGGGTAAGTCTGACAGGGTATTTCACAGGAATATATGATTGCAAAACTTTAACATGGAATATTCTGTGTTAAATCTGTAGACATGTTTCAGGAACAGTTTGTTTGATAGTACGTTTAGCATTTTAAAGACTGTTTGTTAGCAAAATGTGTCATTTGTCTGTTCTTTTGGGGGGAAGCAGAGCTGCACTTCTATTATGCCACAAACAATGATATGTTGCTATTGTTACTCTCCTTTTTTTGCTTAAGCATAGCTTAAAACACCAAACTTTACTAAACTTAATTGATAAACTTGAATTATTCTATATAGTATAGAAAACAAATGGAAGAACGACCTGCACGTCTGGAATGTGCAACTGTTGACTTCGATTCAGTTACAGCTTTGGACTCTTTAGAATTTCCAGTATTTCAGAAAGAGTCTAATCTAATGCCCCCACAATTATAATGGATCAACAGCAACTGAGAGTGGAAGAATGTTGTCTGCTAACAAATAGTCAAACCAGACAATAAAAATGGATAGATTAGTTTTTAATTTGCCACAATATCAGTTAACTGGGGATGAATATACTGTTTTAAATAAGGGTTTGACTTTTGTTCCAGCAGATTCTCTTGATATTTCACTCTTTTGGAATTTAGATTCTTTACAAGGGAATTGAACTTAAAATTGTTATATGGATCAAATGTCAAAAATTATAGGTTCATAGGTTCATACTAGGCTATCTGCCCTGGGGCAATTATAAGCCTATCCCGATTCTGTATGGCTTACGCCACCCCTTGATTTAAGTATACTGTGCCCTTTTTAAGGTTTAGTTTACTGTGCCTCTGTCTAATAGTGACACGCGAGTAATCCCTGGGACAAACCTGCGATCCCTCATCCACCTATCGAGATTCTTCTTGAAGAGATTCAGTGAGGTGCTCTGCCTCACATGAACTGGAATTCTATTCCAGAGAGAAGGGAGCCTCTGGGTTATGAACCTGTCCCTCCAGCAAGTTCTATTTATTTCTGTGCTGAGGTTCAAGTCCCTCGAGCGTGTGGCTCTAAGGGATTTAGATTTACTGAGGTGGAGCATATCCATTAATTCTGGATTTGACATAGCTTTGTATGTCAGGCATAGATCGCCTCGAAGTAGGCGGTATGCAACTGAGTAGAGCTGGAGTTTTTTTAACCGAGCAGCATATGGCATCTGCTTGAGACCCTTGATCCTCTTGGTGAGATACTTTTGGGGTCTTTCTAATTGCTGCAGGTGTCGGGTAAGGTATCATTTATCCCAAAAGGGGCACTGTATTCTATGATGGGCCTGATGAGGGATGAATAAAGGGGCACGATTACCTCTCTTGATCTAGATGTGAAACCCTTCGTGATGAGGTGGGCTATGTAGAAGGTCTTTCTAACCACTTTGGCAATGTGGTTTTCAAAGGAGAGATTGCTATCAACTTGGGTCCCCAGGTCCCTAATAACTTTCTCTGTACTTAATGGGTTTCCACCTATGTGGTAATTTGTGGGCACATTGTTTTTGCCAAAGGGTATGACTATACATTTTTTATGTGCCAACTAATAAACAGATGAGTACTTGCATACATATAAGTAACCCCCACATATCAGCATTTGAAATGGCTGTTGAAAATGAAATTTATGATTTAAGAATGAAAGGAGGAAAACATGTTATAATTTGACTAAAGAACAAAATGTAGTCATACAATCATTAATTTATAATACTGATATCGTAGTTAAAAATGTTGATAGAGGGGGGAGTGGTAGTTTTGGATACTGAATATTATAATACAGTGATTGTTAAATATGCTAGCTATACATTATACACCAATTTTGAGAAAAGCTGTCATGACAATAATTACTGAAGTCAACTCTATTGTGTATAACATGCATTTTAATAGATAAATATCTCTAAATATATTGGAATACCTTTAGATGCCAACACCAGTAATTCCAATTATATATGGTATTCCTAAAATAGACGTGTCTTTAATCCCCCTTTAAGACCTATAGCCTCTGTGAGAGGGTGGGTTACAGAACCTATTTCTAAGTTCTTAGAATATAAGCTGAAGACAGCTCTATGGACATCCACAACAATTATTAAGGACACAGCTGATTTTTTACAATAACTTTTCAGCTGGTCAAATAACAATAATATAATAAATAGTTACTTTGTAACTCTAGATGTAGAGTCATTATTTACTTCAATACCAAATGAAGAAGGAATAGAATATATTAGACAATACATTTCACTAGAAATGTTATTTACTACTTCAGATATAAATATATGTGCATTGTTGAATATGGTACTGACGAACATTTTCATTTATCGTGATAAATATTAAAAACAAGTGAAAGGTATGGCCATGGGTAATCCTGTGGCCAACACTTATGCAAATGTTGTCATGAATGCATGGGAAAATTAATATGTTCTATCTGAGCAATGTATTTTTTTATAAGAGATTTGTGGATGACCTATTTTTGATATGGGAAGGTTCACTAATTTTGTTAGATGAATTTATAACCTATATGCATACTACTGATATTTTTTTCAAATTTTAAGAAAACAGTACATTTTTCTCAGATAGGTTGGATAGAAACTACCTTATACAAAAAGGATGCAAGAATGAATTTATTACTTGCATCATACTAGAATGCATCCCCCACACATTTTTAATAACATTGTTAGAAATCAGATAGTACATGTAGCTAAATTAAATACAATAGATAGTGAAATGTGTATTCAAATGAAAAATATAGCCAGTGAATTTATAAGTTAAGGGTTATGATGACTAGCAAATAGCAGCTATTGAGAAAGAGAGTTTGCAAAAGAGACAAGAAAGAAGACCTATTTTTTTCTGAAAGGAGAGATTTCCAATGAAAACTGGATAATAGAGCTAATTTAAAATGAGCTATAGATGTGCATTTACTTATAATAGGAATATTTCTCAAGTTATATGTATTAAGAAATATTGGCCAATGGTACGACAATTATCATTATTAAAAGGGATAGGAAATGGATACCTTTGCTTTGGATATAGGAAATGCAATTACTTAAAGAACCTATTATGTTATAGACAGCAAATGCATACTCTACACCATATTAGAAGCACCAAACAAGGTACATACAACTGTAACAAGTGTAGGTATTATAAACATATATACACAGATAAATTCATCATACATCCAATAAATAAGAACTTTTTTCATATGTACATATGGGACATGTGATATAAAAATATATAATTTATAGTAATTTTTAAAAAATGTGATGCATTTTATATAGGTAAAACTAACTACAAACTAAAAGAACGTATAGGAAATCATTTATCAGACATACAAAGATCAATAGAGATGAATGCTTTGTATAAACATATTAAAGAGACAGATAGTACATTACATACTTTTTAAATTTGTGATATTACATGTAATTTATGAGCATATAAGAGGTGTGATATTAAACCATGACAGAGAAGGAAGAAAATAATGGATAATTAGGTTTAGGGCACAACAGTACCCACGTTTGAATGAAATGGTTAGTATTAAGATTTATGGAATCAGGTTCCTTTAATTGATTTTTGTCATATAATTTTTAATCATGTGAATCAGTATCAAATATGTTGGCTGCAGTGGTGCAGCAGTTAGCATTGTCGCCTTACAGCAAGAGGTTCTCTGGTTCAGTTCTCGTCTGGAGCTCCTCCTGTGCGGAATCTGCATGTCCTCCCTGCAGTAGAGTGAGCTTTAAAAACATGCAGGTGTGTGTGTGTGTGTGTGTGTGTGCGCACCAGGCTGGCAACTCAACACAGTAAAAACACCACTGCCAATCAATCTGTGGACCAGTGATCCATTTTGGCAACACGTAACCGGGAAACCTGAAAGACACTGTTTGAATCAGTATCAGATATATAAAAAGAATGATTTTACTTGATGTTATTTGCCTGATGAAGGTTTTAATCAAAAGTGCTAAACTTACAGTATTTTTATTTATTAAAGTTTGAAGTTTTAAGATACACTGTTTGATTGTGGTTCAAGATAACTTCATTTTATTACTGATTTTTGAAATTTACCTAGATTCCTGATGACAGTATTCACTATATTCAATGAGTCCCAAAGACCCTCTGAGAAGTTACAGATGAGCATACTCTGATGACATTGATAAAAAATATGTCATATGAGGTTACTGCAGAACACATTCTCTGGTGACTGCAGTTAAAGTTAGTTACAGTGACTACTGTAGAGCATACTTTATGGCATTAGAGCAGGACATACTCTGTGATGTCCATGCTGAACACTTATTGTGATCTCCCTGTAAAACACATTATGTGATATCAGAGGTGTAACACACTATCCTGGCAACACACACACACACAAAAAAGGCTGCTGATTATAACTGAATGGCACCTACAACACCCAACTATGTACATCCAAAAAAGGGGGATAGTTGGTGGGAACTCTAAATAAGGCAGTGCGTTCTAGGAACATCTACTGTTAGAGGTGAATATGACTTATACGCCTGCACTATGTTCAACAAATACACTACCTTACTGGCATATGGGTGGATTTACAAAGCTTATACAATTTAGGTGGAGGAGAGATAAGGGTCCAGGAGCCCCTGAAGACTGGTCCTAGAAAAGTCTGCTCTCAATTTTGAAAAGGCTTCCACTTTATAATGCTTTATAAAGGTATGGCTAGAGGATCAAGTTCCTACTTCTAAAATACTTCGAGTCCCCGCCTTTGCAATAAGCCACAAAAAGGGTCTCCACAATGATCTTAGGCATTTCTTTCTGAACCTTCAAATAATCATAAACCCAAAGAAAAAAATGCAATATAAACAAGTTTTCCTGCCAAAACTTCAAAATATATATTTTTAATCAAAATGCTTTACTGCCCCAGTCAACCTAAAAACAGAAGCATATACAACATTTCTAGTCAGAAAAAAAAAATAGTCAAAGCAGCAGAATACACTGTTCAAGCACTGATAGAAAAAGCAGAGAGAGGAAATAAAACCCAAAAAAGTTTTCTTATCTGAGGTCAGCAACTGAAATAGCCAGAGAAAGGAATAGTCTTTGCAGTAATCCTTCTCTTACTATGGCAGTAGAAAGCTGTAAAGTTCCTGTCTATGAGTTTAAAAGGCAGTCCTTGTGTTCTCAAGTGATTGGTCCATCACACCCACATACATGCAGGGAGGAGTTTTGCACTTTGGTAGACTGCCAGAGATAGGGTGGTCAGGTTTTACTACCCATGTACTTGTTTGGCAGCATGTTTGTTGCACATCATGCTCTGAGATGTTAGTGTTGAGAATACTCACAGATGATATACGATGCTCTGTGATGACTGCAGAATTTACACTGTCATATTACTGCAGAACACACTCTGATTTTACTGTACAGCATACTTCTGATGTTACTTCAAAACTGGCTTTGAACTGCTCTGGTAGAGTTACGAGATAATGCCCTGAATGATACCCTGACAACCCAGGTGTGATTATCATCTCAGGTGACTGATGGAGTAGCAAAGAGGCATACAAATGGCCAAACCAGGAGGGTGCATGGTATGTGGGCATCTTTTGACAATGATTCCTAGTGGATGCTGAGGACGTCAAAGCGGGGGGTGGTGAATCAGAGTAGGCCCAAGTAAGACCCCAGACAGCAGCTCAGACATAGTAAGTGCCACTGCCTTTGGGCCGTGATCAGCCCTAGCAGTTACTGGAGTAATTTGGGGGCATGAAGTAGCTGGAAGAAACAGTGTGGATGGGGACACACGAGCCGAGCTGGTAACAATGATGTACAATAAGGGAGAAAAATATAGTTCTGTGATGTTACTGCAGAGCACACATATTGTGATGACCAACTGGTATAAAGCTTAAGGTCTTTGCTTCCCATGAACAAGGTACAAGGTTCTATCTTGACCTCCAGCCAATCCCTGGAGTTTGCATGCTCTCCCTGTGTCTCAGTGGGGTTAGTCCCACTCATAAAAACATGCTGAGTGTTTCCATCTCAAACTCACCAAAAAACAGAACTGTGACTAGCAGCACAGACTTTGTATGGTGCCTTATAGGGGGGAAGAGTAGTATAAATCAACCACTATGGGCATCTTTTGTGGCATGCAGTATCCTCATGATAGGTGAACACAGATCATAGACTACATACCATGGCAGGGCTATCCACTAGATAGTGCAAAATATGATTCTAGGTGTTTTGGTTGTGTTGAATGATGTCACCAAATGGGCACAAATATTTGCTGATAAGTGGGCTGAGGACCTGGCATAATCTGACCTATGCCAGGGACCCATGCTAATGGTGTCAGATGTGTATATATGTGTGTATGTATATATATATATATATATATATATATATATATATATATATATATATATATATATCAATATACATATATATATATATATATATATATATATATATATATATATATATATATATCCTATTGGCCAGCATCTGCCCACCATAAAAGAAACCTAGCAACCCTGGATCAATAAGTTACTGGCTGGCTTGTTTTCATTTGCCCAGTTTGGGTCACCTGGGATAGCTCTGTTGTGCAAAAGCTGGATGTAAAACCAATCAACCTGCTAAACATGAACTAAGAATCGTCACACTCAGTGTAGGTTCACTGACAGGACAAGGCTTGGAATTGGATAACGTGATGGTAAGGAAGAGGTTGGACATCCTACATCTCCAGGAGACAAGGCAAAAGGACAGTGTAATGAAGACACTTGGCTTGGGATCCAGAGTCTACTATTCGGGCAGAGGACAGGCTAGAAACGGTGTGGGAATTGTGGTGAGGGATAGGTTCAGAAGACAGTGAAGGATATCATCAGAATTAGTGACAGACTTATGGCAATCAGAGTCCAGCATACTGATAGGGCAGTATTCATAATCTAAGCCTATACCCCACAGCAGGGCTGTGATAGTGAGAAAAAGAGTGCACCCAGACAACAGCTTCAGGACCTACTAGATAAAGTAGGACAACATAAACTAGCATTAATAATGGGTGACCTAAGTGCACATATCGTGACAGAGAGAAAAGGATATGAGGACTGCCTGAGTTCACATGGGGTGGGGCAACAGGAATAAAGAAGGAGATACCATTCTATATTTCTGTCTGGCAAATGGCTTGATAGTAGCCAACACATGGTTCACAAAGAGAGATAGTCAAGATCACATAGAAGAGTGGCCAACATGTAACCCAGGTAGACTTCCTCCTAATAAGGAAAGGGCACTGTGGTAGAATCAGCAATGGCAAAGTCATTGTGAAACAGTCCGCCCACAGCATAAATCACTGGTTGCCAAAATCAGCTGCAAGCACTGGGCAGAGAAGGCTTGAAGATCAACAGAGACCAGGACCAATTCCTGGAAGTTGACTAAAGAGAAAGCACAATAGTTCAAAGAATTACTCAGGGCTACAGCATCTAAACAGCAGGAGGAAATAGGTGGAGTTGAAGAAAAACGGCAGCACCTCAAAACAGAAAAAACAAAAAGAGATGAAAAACTGATAAAAGCACACTCACAATGCTGCGGAGATTCCAACAAATCAGCTCCAACACCTTAGTACTTATTACTAAGTGCTTTCGTTTTATTCAATAAAACTTCTTCAGATTAAAGTAAAATGAATATGCATCATTTAAATACACTTTTAAAATGTCATGTGACCAATTTTTGCAACTCATGCAACAGCTGAACCCCTAAACAAGTTGTTTGTCTTTCGGCTTTTCCCAGTAAGGGGTCGCCACAGTGGAACTCCAGTCCGCTAATGATTGGCAGTAGATTTTTACGAAACGCTGAGGTGCCAGCTCGACGCCCAACCTTCAACGAAGGCACACCCATTTACGCACATATGTCTTTCGAAATGCTACCCAACCGCGGGGAGGACATGCAGACTCCACACAGAAGGCAATCCCAAGCCAAGCTGAGAATCGAACGGGAGAACCTCTTGCTGTGAGGTAACAATGCTACCGCCGTACCATGAACCCCTAAAACAAGTACTAAATTAAAATACTAAAATTCACCAAGTTAATTATTAAACTATTACACTAACAGTAGCAACCCAAGTACCTGGATAAATAGTTTTAAAACTTATCACTTAACTTAATAGCACACAAAACTGTTTAAAACTTTTTGATGGAAAATACTTAATAAATAAATAAATCTATTTAAAAACAACAGTATCATCTTTGCAATGCTTTCAGTTTTAAAAGACAACGGATAGAAATCTGATCATTTATACCTGGCCAGGAATTTGCATTAAAAGTAAGCTGTCAATATAACTCACATTCTTCTAGTTTAAGCTGCCAAGACCTATTGTCTTCACCAAGTTTTACCTTTGCCATAATTGTGAACTTAAACACATGATTTGGCTGTTCTATTAAATGTTTAGCTAGGGCATTGTTTGTTTTTCTTTTTTTGATGTCATATGAGTGCTCAGCAACTCTCTCTTTAAACCTACATTCGGTTTTCCTTATGTAGAAAATAGGACAGTGTTGACAAAGTGCAACATATACTACTATGCTAGTCTGGCAGTTAAATGCCCCTTTTACGTTGAATGTGAAATTCTTTATAATTATTTGTTCTCTCACTATTATATAGGGGCAAATGGAACAACAACAATTAGATATACAATAAATTTTATAACGGATATATGATGGCATTTTCCTAGGGTGTTCAATAATATTTTTAAGATTACAACCGCTTCTATATATAATACACAGTGAGCCCAAACATTTTCAATAATGTGCCAGTCTTCTCTTAAAATAGTCCAGTATTTTGTGAATTATACTTATAACAGTCCTATCAGTGTTGTAGTTTGTAATTAAAGGGCTAGTCAAATCTGTATTTTGTACAGGGGAAATGGATAGATGTAAAAGGTATAGGTTCACTAGAAGGAGGTAATATTGATAACCAGAGGTTTACTTGTTTGTACAGCACTTATTTATATTTCATGATGACTTAAAAGTGGCTTGAAAAAAACTCTCTCTTTTGTTTATCACTTCATATATGAGTTGGTTAACCAAAGCATGGGGGATAATCTCTAACCAAAAACATGCCCTTTATTTTCTCATATTCATCTAGAAAATGATCAAACCTTGTGACCATTCGTGCTGCTCTTACAAATTAGCTCTTGACCACAGCACATTTTTAGTGGGGGATGTTAAATCAGAATATTGCAAATAGGTGTTTGAGAACATGGGTTTACAGTAAATCATCATTTTCTTTCGGCTGTTTCCGTTAGGGGTCGCCACAGCGGATCATCTGTTTCCATTTCTTCCTGTCCTCTGCATCATGCTCTTTCACACCAACCGCCTGCATGTCCTCTCTCACCACATCCATAAACCTTATCTTAGGACTTCCTCTTTTCCTCTTACCTGGCAGCTCCATCCTTAGCATCCTTTTCCCAATATACCCAGCATCCCTCCTCAGCACATGTCCAAACCAATGCAATCTTGCCTCTCTTGCTTTGTCTCCAAACTGTCCAACCTGGGCTGATCCTCTAATATACTGATTCCTAATCCTGTCCATCCTAGTCGCACCCAGTGCAAATCTTAACATCTTTAACTCTGCCACATCCAGCTCTGACTCCTGCCTTTTCGTCAATGCTACCGTCTCCAACCCATATAACATAGCTGGTCTCACTACCCTCCTGTAGACCTTCCCTTTCACTCTTACTGGTACCCGTCTGTCACAAATCACTCCTGAAACTCTTCTCCACCCATTTCACCCTGCCTGTACTCTCTTCTTCACCTCTCTTCCACACTCACCATTACTCCGAACTGTTGATCCCAAGTACTTAAACTCATCCACCTTTACCAACTCTATTCCCTGTATCCTCACCATTCCTCTACCCTCGCTCTCATTTACACACATATATTCTGTTTTAGTCCTGCTGACCTTCATTCCTCTCCACTCTAAAGCATGTCTCCACCTCTCCATGGTCTCCTCAACCTGGTCCCTACTCTCACTACATATCACAATGTCATCTGCAAACATCATAGTCCACGGGGCCTCCTGTCTAATCTCATCTGTCAACCTGTCCATCACCACTGTAAATAAGAAAGGGCTCAGAGCTGATCCTTGATGTAATCTCACCTCCACCTTAAACGTATCTGTCACTCCCACCGCAGTCCTCACCAATGTGACACTACCCTTGTACATATCCTGTACCGCTCTTACATACTTCTCTGCCACTCCCGACTTCCTCATACAATACCACAACTCCTCTCTAGGCACCCTGTCATATGCTTTCTCTAAGTCCACAAAGACACAATGCAACTCCTTCTGACCTTTTCTGTATTTCTCCAACAACACTTTCAGAGCAAATATTGTATCTGTAGTGCTCTTTCCTGGCATGAAACCATACTGCTGATCACTAATCATCACCTCCCTTCTTAACCTAGCTTCCACTACTCTTTCCCATAACTTCAAGCTGTGACTGATCAATTTTATCCCTCTGTAGTTACTGCAGCTCTGCACATCACCCTTATTCTTAAAGATAGGTACCAAAACACTTTCTCCACTCCTCAGGCATCCTCTGACTTTCCAAAATTTCATTAAACAAAAAACACAAATACATGCGAGAGATGCAACTATATGGCCAAACTGGAGGCTGAGCTCTCTCAACATAGGACTGGCAAGATCAGTCAGGAGGAGAAGGTTACCACACACACTATAGACCCAGTCTCACATAGTACCATTACAACCTCAAATCATACACATAAACACACAAAGACATACTTAGACCTCACAGTCAGAGTGTCAAACAGTCACACAAACACAATGCCAGACACACACTAGTCATTGGTGACCATAGTCAGACACACTGATGTCCCGCTCACCAGACTGAGTAAGGAGAAGGTCACAGTAAGCTGCCTGTCGGGCGCTAGAATCCCATGAGATTGAGATTGAGCTCTCTGATTATAGCAGCCCAGGCTGGTTGACCCTGACTTTGAGGCAGTATCTACCTTCACCAAGAATGATGCCACAACACAGAGATAAGATGATCAGCTTTAACAATTGGCTTAAACACTGAGTCTAAATCTCAAAATGCACGACTCGAGGCCCTTCTCAGTATGGAGATATCAGGTTTTACCTCATATCATGCATTCCAGCCCCAAATACCATATTCATCAAGGACACCCACACCTCAACAAGACTGCTCTGCAAATTGTAGCATGTTACAGGCCACCCTCACAAACTCAGGAAACTCACATGGCCTTCCTGAAAACACTAGAGGGATAAATGTATCACACAAACACCATCATACAGGTGACTTCAATTACCCTAATATAGACTGGGAGCACCTGGGACTGCATGGATAAGGCAATCCCAAGCAAAACAAAACCCCAGCCATAAACAAACTCTACAACAAAGACACCCTTGATCACTATAAGTAAAAACTAAGAGCTCTCATAAAATCCAAAAGACAATCATAAGGCCTTCTTGAAACCTAGGAAACTCCCAGATATGCTCAGAACTAGTTCAAAATGAAGATTACTGATGACATTGCCAACATACTGGCTGAAAGGAGAGATATCTATACCGTGAGAACTGCTCTCCACAGCATCCATGGGACCCAATGGTGTCCCGGCTGTGCTCAATGAGAATTAAACCCACAGCAGGGACAGCTGTGTTTAATCAAATCTTCCTCTCTGATACGCAGGGTGGGTACACACCACTGCAACTGGTCCCACTTCACAAAGGCGGTGCCTCCACAGACCCTGGAAATTACTTATCTGCAAAGCCATGGAGAGGATCATAATGGACCTCATAAATAAAGACATAGGGAATTTGCAGACTTTGGATCCAACCCAGTTTGGCTTTGTCAAAGGCAGATCATGCCTTTAAACTTGGTTGACTTTTAAACAGTCACCAAAGCCATTGATGAGGGAAAGGCAGTCCATACAGCCTACCAGGTATCATTGAAAACTCATCAGCTTAAATGTTAACCCATACATCACAAGATGGGTTGCAAACTGGCTGAGTGACAGAACCCACAGGGTCAGAGTTGCTGGCGCCATGTCAGACTCAAAGCCTGTCACAAGTGGTGTCCCACAGGGCTCAGTCTGGGCCCACTCTTGTTTGGCATCTACTTTCTCAAGTACAAGCAAACACAGGAGGGTTATGGCTGACAAAGTTTGCAGATGACTGCAAATAGTAGAAAACACATCTGACGCAGATATCCTTCAGAAGGGTCTCACAGAAACGGATAACTGGTGCCAGAGCCACGGCCTAAAGTTAAATGCCAAAATAGCTACCAAATAGGTGGCAATCCACTGAGCACAGAAGAAGTTTTCAGGGACCTGGGGACCCAGGTTGATAGTAGTCTGTCATTCAACACCCATGTAGCTAAAGTAGTTAGGAAGTCCTTCTACATTGCCCACCTTATCATGAAGGGATTCTCATCTAGATCAAGGGAGGTCATAGTCTCTTTACTCATCACTCATCAGACCAATGATTGAGTACAATGCCCCATTCGAATGTATCTGACCCGACACTTGCAGCAGCTGGAGAGGCCACAAAGTTCCTCACCAAAAGGATAAAGGGTCTCAAAATCTGTCCTATGCTGCCCGACTGAAAGAACTCCAGCTCTATTCCTCAGAGGTGACCTTTGCCTAACATACAAGGCCATGTCAAACCCAGATTTGATGAATATGCTTCACCTCAAAAATCTAGATCCATCAGAGCCACAAGGGCGGAGACTTAAACGCTGGAGGGATAGATTCATCACCCAAAGACTCCTATGCTGTGGAACAAAATCCCGGTACATGTGAGGCAGAGCACCTCGCTGGCCTTGTTCAAGAGAAATCTTGACCAATGGATGGGAGATCGCAGATATACCCCAGGAATTACCTCAGTGTCACTGCTTGACAGAGGCACAGCAAAATAATGGGTATAGTTCCCCATACTAAAGGAAAACAATGGGCTAGGCTTATAAATGCCCTCGGGCAGATAGCCTAGTATGAACCTATGAACCTATGAACCTATGGTTAAAAATTCCACTGCCATTTCTGCTAAGCACCTCTATGCTTCCACTGGTATGTCATCTGGGCCAACAGCCTTTCCATTCTTCATCCTCTTCATAGCTGTCCTTACTTCATCCTTGCTAATCTGCTTCACTTCCTGATTCACTATCCCCACATCATCCAACCTTCTCTCTCTCTCATTCTCTTCATTCATCAGCCCTTCAAAATACTATTTCCATCTACTCAACACACTCTCCTCTCTTGTGAGTACGTTCCCCCTCACTGTCCTTTATCACCCTTACCTGTTGCACATCTTTCCCAGCTCTGTCCCTCTGTCTGACCAATTGGTACAGGTCCTTTTCTCCCTCTTTAGTGTCCAATCTCTCATACAACTCTCTATATGCCTTATCCTTAGCCTTCACCACCTCTCTCTTTGCCATGTGCCTCATCTCCTTATGGGTTTACAGTAAATCTGAGTATAAAATTCCCCTCTGTTATTGTCTTCAGATAGAATACCTAAATAAGAAATACTAGAGTCACTGGCCTCAAATGTAAACTTCACAAAATTTATGGTCATGTTAATACAATCAAAAAACTTTAGAAAATTGTCAAAATCATCATTCTGTACGATAAAAATGACATCCAAAAAATGCATATACAGCATACAATTTTTCATAAAGTCTGAACTGAACACAAACTTGTACTCTCGTGTTGTCATTACTATATTGGCAGAGAGTCAACCTCATGCAGAACCCATTGCTACGACCGTGCATTGGTGGTAGTAGTCATCCTTCAGGAAACAGAGCTATCCGCCATCTAATACACAGTCCCATTTCCCATATTTTCTTTAACTGCATCTACGTTTTAAATGCTGTCTCCAGGGTCTTAATTTTGTCTTTATTTAAGCCTCGCATTTGAGCATTGCAGTGCACCATACAACAGGGGTTAGAGTTGCCCTGTATAGATGCAAACACCTTGAAACTCTCAATTTTCCCCTATACATCTGTCAGTAGAACCCTGCTAACTTCCTTACTGCACTACAGGCGCACTGAGCAGCATTCCCACACTTATCATCCATAGCCTTCAATAGAACAAGCAACTTCGTTAGTCCTAGCACAAAAACTGGTTATACTAGCCCAGTTCTTTCCCTAACAGTACATATGGTAAAAACCTACTATAATGGATGGGCAGTTTCCCATCATTTCACCAGCCAGCCTGATTGACATGGGCATCCTGAGGCAATGTAGTAACTGCCTCATGTATAGAAACAACAACTTACTCCTAACACAAACAAATACCCCATGTGAGAGATATAATTATACTATGAAATTGGAATCACTTCTCTCACGTAACAACAAACCAGACATCAAACAGGTTGTCACCACACACACCACCTCTCATACAAAATGAGGTCAGGACATAAAGCCATATACTTACTAGAAGACTACCAAATGATCCAAGACCTCCCAAACGTAAACCACTTGCACAAACTGCTGTGCAAATAAAAACAACTACATATAGCACATACACCAGTGTCCCAGCAAATAAGCTACTAAGGAAAAACACCCAGAAATCTAAACTCTTGTCATAGGCAACGCCATAGCAAAACGCACAGATGTCTCCCTCACCAGGCTGGGCAAGGAGAAGGTCACAGTCAACTGCCCATTAGGTGCCAGGATCCAGCAAATCACACTGCACTCAAGTCACTCAACAAGTATTGCTATGACTCTGTCATAGTCTATTCTTGTGTGAATGACTTGAGATGTACATCTCTGGACTATATGAAGAGAGACATTACTGATCTCTCAGATTATGTGTCCCAGGCAGGTATGACTCTATCCCTAAGCAACATTCTACCTTCACCCAGGATGATGCCACAATATAAACAAAAAAATGATAGACTACAACAATTTGCTTAGCTTGTGTTGTAAGTCCAGGGAAATCCAGTATCTGTCAGCCTGGGAAGACATGGTCGACAGGCCATGCTGCTTTGCCAGAGATTGCCTGCACCTGTCTCCTCTAGGTTTTTGGATACTGGAAAAGGCAATTGCCTTCCCCGTAGTGCCTTTCTTATAGGTTCATAGGTAGGTACTAGGCTATTGGCCCTGGGGCCTATATAAGCCTAGCCAAATGGTACCATGGCTTTCACCACCCAAGAAAATTATTTTCCTGTGCCACTGTCGAGCAGAGCCACAGAAGTGATCCTCAGGGTGAATTTCCTATCTCCCATCCAATCATCAAGATTTTTCTTGAAGAGTGCTAATGAGGAGCTTTGTTTGATATAGATAGGTAGTTTGTTCAAGAGTATGGGAAGTCTCTCGGACAGGAATCTATCCCTCCAGCATGTTCTGTTTATTGTGGTGACAAGGTTTAGGTCCCTAGAGCGTGCAGCTCAGAGGGATTGGGATTTCTTTAAGTGGAGCATGTCCAAAAGCTCTGGGTTTGACATAGCTTTGTATGTTAGGCAGAGATCGCCTCTGAGTAAGCGATATACAACGGAGTAAAGCTGCAATTTTTTTAGATGGTCTGCATAGGGCATCTGTTTGAGGCTGGGAATCCTCTTTGTGAGGTATTTCTGTGGCCTTTCCAGTTGTTGTAGATGTCTTGTGAGGTACATACCAAAAGGGGCGTTGTACTCTATAATGGGTCTAATGAGTGACGAGTAGAGGGAACAATGACCTCTTTTTTCCTGGATGAGAAACATTTTGTGATGAGGTGTGCCACATAGAAGGATTTCCTAACTACTGTGGCAATGTGATTATCAAAGGAGAGACTACTGTCCACCTATGTCCCAAGGTCTCTTATCACACTTTTGGTGTTAAGTAGACTACTGCCTATGTGGTAGTTCATGGGTACAGAGTTTTTACCAAAACAGATGGTAATGCACTTTTTGGCATTGAGCGTGAGGCCATGGCTTTGACACCAGGCATCTGTCTCAGCGAGGCCCTTTTGTAGGATGCCCACATCTTTTGGAGTTTTGATTATGGCTCCTAGTTTGCAGTCATCTGCGAACTTCATTAGCCAAAGACCTTCTGTGTTAGCCTGTACTTCAGAGAGGTAGATACCAAACAGGAGAGGACCCAGGAATGAACCCTGTGGTACTCCACTTGTCACTTGTCTGAAGTTGGATTTGGAGTCTACTACTTTCACAGTGTGGGTTCTATCAGTGAGCCAGTTGGCAACCCATCTTGTGACACCGTCGCTGTGCATCATTCAGCAGGTACATAGCCTGAGGTGACACTATGATTGAACATGGTACTTAGGTGGGGTGCCAGTTCGTTCTGTAGTTCATGTAGAACACAGCCTGGGATGTTGTCAGATCCCATGGATGCTGTGTTCTTGGCTTTGGAGAGTGTGCTTTTACCTGTGCAGCCATGATTACAGGAACTTTGCATTCTTCCGGTATAGAGATGGGCCCTTTAGGGGATGAGAGGGAGTAAAGTTAGCACTGAACTTATCTGCCAGGATGTTGGCAATATCAGTTGGTTCTGTATATTTAGTGCCATTGTGCTGTAACTCAGAGCAGATCTGAGTGCTGCCATTGAGATTCTTGACATAGCTATAGAATGATTTGTGGTTGTCTTTAGAGTCAGTAGCGATTTTGTTTTTTCGTAACTAGCTTTGGAGGATTTTATGAGGGATCTCAGCTTCTTACTGAGGCTGACCAGGGAGTTCCTCTAATCATGGGATTTTACTCTTTTTTTAGAGTTTGTTTATGGCAGGGGACCTCCAGATTGGCTTCCTTTTTTTGGAGGATAGCATCTTGGTTCTGTTAGGGATTGCACGATCCATGCACTCGTGTAAGTGCTTATAAAGTGCATTTGTGTAGGATTCAGCAGTCATACCTCTATTGTCCATCAGCATGGGTGTCGTGAAATTTGCCACTTCTGTCTTAAGAAGAATGAAGTTGGCGTTGGAGAAAATTTTTACGGTGGTTTCTCTAATGGGGGGTGGGGGGGTGTGGATGTCTAGGGTGATTAGCTTGTGGTCAGATCTGACCAACAAGGAATTTACCTCTTGTGTGGAGCACCAGTTGCCCATGTTGGTAAAGACCAAGTCTAGGATATTGCTGCTCCTAGTGGGGATGTGGATGATCCGAGGAAATGGAATTTATGAATTCCAGAAAACGTTGAGCTCAAGAGTTGGTACATGAGTAGTTTTCCCATTTAATGGTGGGGTAGTTGAAATCGCCCATTATTAGGGTGTTAGGCTGTACCCTAATATTTTCTAGTGCATCAAGAAATAAGGAGTGGGAATCCTGGGGCTTGGTGGGGAATCTGTAACGAGCTACAATTTGAATTGCTGTTTTGCCCAGAGTTTGTTTCACTTGGATAATCGCGGATGTATTATGCTGAGCAACTAGCCTGGAGGTGTGGATATCCTTAATGAATATAGACATGCCTCCACCTTTAGTGTTTCGGTCCAGGTTAGGCGGCCGAAAGGTGTGGTATGAATTATAGCTTGGTAATGCAGGGGTAATCTCTGGAGCCTTGAACCAGGTCTCTGTTACTTGACAGATGTCGATGTTCTCTGTTTTAAGGAGTGCCTCGAGTGAGTGTATTTTGAGGTTTAGATTTCTAGCATTCAGTAGCAATACCCTCAGATTTTGCTTGCTTGTACCTGTTATGGTGCAAATTTGTCATTTGAACCTTGCCTAGAAAAGCCACTATAGGGGTGGCTAGAGCCTTAGCTAGTATCCGGAACCCCAGGAGTGACAGGTGCAGGCCATCTCTGGCAAAGCATCATGGTTTGTCGATCATGTCATCCCAGGCAGACAGATACTGGATCCCCTTAGAATGACACCAGAAGCTTAGGCAATGTCAAAACAACAACATTTCTGACGTAACAAAATCCACTCGAGATAAACTCAAGGTTTTGCTACTTAATGCTAAGAATCTAAACATGAGAATACACTCCCTGGAATCACTCCTCACCTTGGAAGATGCTGACGACATCTGTGCAGTCACTGAGACATGGTTCAAGGCCGAGCACAGCACCCTGGCCATGCAAAGCTACAATGCCTTCCACACATTCAAACCTCAAAATGAGCATGAAAGAACCAAAGGTGGAGGTGTATCCATCTTTATTAAAGCCAAGAAGACCTCGATACTGGTCAAAAAATACGAATCTGTCAAACACATCCATGTCCAATTAACTATTGGCAAAATACCATACCACATCATTCTAGCTATCGGTCCCCACCATGAACCAAGAAAAGCACACTGCCTATGTGGACTTACTTGAGTCACTCACCATTCAGCCAAACACCTTAGTCATGGGAGATTTGAACTATACTTCCATAGACTGGGTGACATATATGAGCATAAACATGCTTGTCCAGAGGTGCCTTGACTTTGTCAATAGAAATGCTCTAAAACAGACAGCCTGCATCCTCACAGGGGGCTCAAATGTCCTAGTCATAGTACTCACCAACATGAGGAGTCACTGTACTTCCCCACCCACCGTGTGATCCCCCAACTGGTAAGGATGAACCATAAGTCAGTCTCATTCTAAGTAATTACTGAACCTGTCACCACCACAGAAGGGAAAAAAAAAAAAAAAAAAAAAAGCAAAGCAAACTACAGCCTACTAAGCAATGATATAAAAAGTTTTATACCCCCCCCCGCAATCACAGACAACAATGATTTCTATGCAGAGGTGTACACAAATGCCCTGCATAAACACTTAAGCAACTGAATAGACTCAGCTCTGCCTGACCAGATTAAAACCAGGTCCTCCCAAAAAAAAAAAATAAACAAGCCACCCTGGTAGACCTCAAGCATAAACAGATTATACAACAAAAGGAAGAAACTGATGTCTAAGATCAAGAGGCAAGTGACTCAGCAGAGGAAGATTTACTGTAGAAAGATGAATATTCCAAGGGTGCACCAAACGCTGTCAAATAACCAATGTGGTTGCGATAATTAAAGTCCTTTATTAAAACCTGGTTTTAATAAAGGAGTTTAATTATCGCAACCGCATTGGTTATTTGACAGCGTTTGGTGCACCCTTGGAATATTCATCTTTCTACAGTGTGCTGCTATTATCCAAGGGCGCTTAACTCTGCAGGAATATTTTATTACCAGAGGAAGATTTACATCCACAGCTTAAATGAGCAAATCAGAAATCTTGTAACGTCTTCTAAAGCTAATTACGAAGGTAAAATAGCATCCCTAGCCAAGGATAATCATAAGGCATTATTTAACTATGTCCGAAATCTAAAATGGAATGTCCAGCTATATGCTGAACTGGTAGGAGATGGTACCACTCATACTATACTGGAGGAAATTGCCAACCTGCTAGCAGACAGATTTGGCACAACCTTCACCTTCCTGTCCCCATCATCCATACCTCAAAGCATACCAGACATCAGTCCTCTGCCTGGTATCTCTAGAGATCAGGTCATATCTCTGCCAAACACAGTCTCAATGGGACCAGATAACATTCCAGGTTGCTTATTAAGCAATCTAAAACAGGATCTAGTGGACCCACATGGTGTTCTCTTTAACCATATCTGAGAATTGGCTTTGTTCCAGCAGAATGCAGAATAGCAACAGTAATCCCCTTGCACAAACCAGGACAACAACTGACCCTGGAAACTATAGGTTTTATATGTATATATATATATATATATATATATATATATATATATATATATATATATAGATATAACCCATAAGGTTAACCAGCATCATCTGCAAGGCCACGGAAAGAATCACCATAGACCTTATCAACAAGGACATAGGTGACCTTCAAACTCTAGACACATTTTTTTCTGAATTTCTGAATGATACCCGAGTGGGAAATTATGTCTAAAGCCTTGGCTAGGTCCAGATAGACAGTATGCACTTTCTCACCAGGACTTTGGTGACTTTCCTGAAGAAGTCTACTAGGTTTAATAAGCATGATCTACCCTTAACAAAGTCAAACTGGGTTGGGTCTTCATTAGCCCTCCGAGGAGCGGGACTTGAACCAAATAACTCCTGTGACTGCGATTGTGAAACACCGCTACCTTCAGCCATAAATACAAATAACAAAACAAACGAAAAACTCAGAAAAAAATATATCACGGAGATCACAAATCACGCCAGTCCAGGTGATAAAGTTGATTTTTTACTTAATTGTTAGCGCTTTCATGCACAAAATATGTGCACTTCTTCAGACAAGTTACAATTTAAAAATGATGCACTTTTATACAAACACATAAAAGAGGCTTATCATAAACCCCTCCCATTATTACTGAATTAATTCTAATTAAACAATTACTTTTATAAGTATAATTGGGAATGCATTATACAAGACAAACAACTTCACTCTATATTAGGACCTAAACCCCTTATAGTGTACAAAAAAGCATTTTCAATTAAGAATTTATTAGAGTTCCCTCTAAGAACCTTCAAGGTCAACAGAGGCATGTTTAAATGCGGTCATTGTAAATATTGTAAATTCATTCAAACAGGTTCCACATTTACTGTCAGGGGTATTAAGTATTGCATCAACGATAAGTATAGTTGTGATAGTCAAGGGGTGGTTTACCTCGCTAAATGCAAGGATTGTGCTGCATACTATTTTGGAAAGACAGAACGTCAATTAAAGACGTGTATTTATGAACACATATACGCTATTACAAAACACAATCCATCAAATGCCTTGGCCAAACACATAATGGAAAACAATTCACATAGTTTCTTGTTCAATGTAGTGCAACAAGTCCACACAAATCCTAGGGGTGGTGCATGGTATTTAAAGTTACAAGAACACGAACTTCTTTGGCAATTAAAAACAAATGCCTATACTTTTCCAGGGATCAACGACATGTGTTCCATAAAATGCTTACTAAATATCAAAGCTTTAGATAGATGAAAACAAGTTTCAAATCATAATGGTTTTATTTGTATTCTTTGTTCTAAGCTAGTGTTTACATAAAATGTTTTTTATGTTTAAGGTTATTCATTGATGGTAATAATATTGATTGATTTTTAAGTCACGAAAATGCATTTAACATGCAAAGCTATAAATGATTTTTAATAACATTTAACAGTATAAATATACACAATATATACACTTTTACATTGGTAATTTTCGTATTTTATTTTAAGCTGGTTGTTTAAGGTCAAATAAATGCTTTGAAATTATAGTATTTTAAATGTTAATAGAGCTTTAAAATTTATGTTTAAAGTAATTGTTTAATTAGAATTAATACAGTAAGAATGGGAGGGGTTTATGATAAGCCTCTTTTATGTGTTTGTATAAAAGTGCATCATTTTTAAATTGTAACTTGTCTGAAGAAGTGCACATATTTTGTGCATGAAAGCGCTAACAATTAAGTAAAAAATCAACTTTATCACCTGGACTGGCGTGATTTGTGATCTCTGTGATACATTTTTTTCTGAGTTTTTCGTTTGTTCTGTTATTTGTATTTATCATTCAGAAATTCTCTCAACAGGGAAAAAACTGTCAGAAGCTAACAGATTTGTGAAAAACATTATATAGACCAAGAAACTTTTATCTGTTTGGAAGAAGAAACATCTGAGGAAGTGCAAAAATATAAACAAAACCGAGAGATTTTTGAAAAGTATAAAAAAGAAATATGGACATGGGAAAGTGATATTGTACAATATTTATGCAAAGTCAAAAGCCTAATTAATCAATACAAAAAAGGCAGCCCCAAAGATATTCAAAGGCAAATACAGACAAAGACAGCCAGATATGGAAAATTTCAAAATAAAAAAAATATAATCACAGAGAGGGAATGTAGAAAAGAAGATTAGTAAAGTAAAAGTAAAAAAAAATAGAAGTTGAAGTTATGGAATGCCTGCGAAAATTAAGGCTTTGGTGTAGAAGGTCTAACACAGGTTACATCACAAAATAAATAAAGCAAACCAATGCTAGGTCCCAGGTAGGCTGAACAAAACTTCTTAATAATAAAATACAAAAAATAAAACAATAGTAAAACAGCTGGTAAGCACTTTCAAGGTATAAGCCCTCTTCATCAGAAAACTACAAAATACAAAGTAAATAACCAATCAAAGGCAGCTCAACATGAACAATTAATTAATTATGATGACAAGGCACAAACTCCCTAATGCTTAAATGGGAATGAATACAGAAAAGGTTTTAACGATACTGCTTCATTTAAGCCAGGTTCTTTGTCAGCTTGAAAATATAAAATCCAGTTTTGTTCACAGGCTTCAGTCCTAATCACCTCCCCTTTCATTTTCATCTAGCAACTCAAGAACAAAAACTGTAAACGTGCTGAGAACCTGAGATCAATAAATGTCTCGCTAGAGCACTGGTTTCTTTTTTATTCTTAATGTCCCGGATATGTTCTTGTACACATTCCCTCAAGGAGCGATTAGTCTTACCAATGTAATAGGACCCACACAGAGTACAGAAACTATAACAGACTAGGTTTTTGGAAAAACAATCAGCATAGAAGCAAAAATCTATAGAATATCTTAGCTGAAGATGTATAAAGCTGGCCCCTGTATACATATCTATATATATATATATATATATATATATATATATATATAATATACATATATACATATATATATATATATATATATATATATATATATATATATATATATATATATATATATATATATATACATATATATATATATATATACACACACAAATATTACAGTGCCGACATGTATATGTGCCTTGTCTCTGAGATAGAGTACCCTGTGTTCGTCCTTGTTTCTTATAGCAAAGATGCCTCTTAAGAGATGTATTCTTTTTAAAAGAGAATTGTGGTACATCAGTGATCAAACCTCTAAGTTCATCACTTGCAAGTAAGATATTCCAGTGTTTCTTGACTATGTCACAGACAGCCCCTATATTGTTTGAGAAGGTCAAAGGAACTTTAGTACTATTTTTCTTAGATTTAACTAGAGTGTTGACCCGATGCTGAGTATTACTTTGAGAAATTGTCTCTGAGAAATAGGGTTTCCCTGCACTTTCCCTTTCTAACAGGACTGAATCTATACAGGAATTAATGTCTTTCTCTTTATAGTCTCTGGCTAAAAAAAATCAAGCTTCAAATTAGTGAAAGCTATGTGTAGTTGTTGCTCATTATTGTGTAGTCTCATGTTACGGAGAAACTGATTTCAATACATTTCTTGATACTTGTCGGGGGGGTGTATACTATTTTTATGAAAAGATGCATTCTTCCTGGTTTCCTTCCTGAAAATACTCATATTTAACCCACTTCCAACCATCTTACAAATGCTTACGTTCAAAAAATATATGTTGTGTTTAGAATATTTAACAGAAAACTTCAAAAAAGAAGTCGTAGTATGTAAAAAAAAATTGTAAAAACAGTCCTTCAGTACCTTTCCATAAAATAAAAAAATGTCAACAAAACGTTTGTACCATATTGAAAAAGGGGCAAAGTTATTGTTCAAAAACACACATCTTTTTCCCACTGAGCCAAAGCAAGGTTGGTGTAGCTGTTGGCACCTGTTGTGCACAATGCAACGCCAACCTGCTGTAAGAAAAATGTCCCATTAAATAGGAAAACATTATTTTCTAAGATGATCTTCTAAAAGGGTACAAAGAAGATTAATTTTATCATTACAATATACTTTCATATAATTTAGTAAATTTCTGACATTCTTAACGCCCCAATTTTTTGTTATGACTGTGAACAAAGAAACTATGTCCATGGTAAAAAAATAAAAATCCAAATTCTTGTCAAGAGGTTCAATGACCATGTATAAGTCTTTCAAAAAAGTTTTCGTAGCTTTCAGCACAGTTCTAACATTTTCCAAAACTGAATGTAAATTTTTTTCTACAAAAATAGAAATAGTTTCTGTTACCCATCCCCTGCTAGAAACTATGGGGTGCATAGGGGGATTATTTACGTCCTTATTGATTTTAGGGAGTCCGTATACAGTAGGGATAGTGGGATACTGTATTGAAAAACATTTAAACAAATCTTCTATAATAGTATTTATTAACAAATCAAATATCAAAAACAATACTTTTTCAATAATAGCCTGTACAACAAATTTACTGACAATCGGAAATGTATCTCTATCTTGCAGTAAATATTCCATACGTCGTATACAGAAATCTTTATCTAATACAACGATTCCCCCCACCCTTATCAGCAGGGTGAATCTCTAGTGCAACAGCTGCCTTAAGTTGTAAAAGTGCTTCGTATTCATCACAATTCATATTAAAAAAAAAGGATTTCTGGTACCATTGTTAATTAACAATTCCCTGATTTCTTTATCACAAACTTGCATAAACATTTCACCATTTGGATGTGTTCTAGGAACAAAAACACTAGGTTTTCCAAAGCAAGTTGCATCACAATAATTAGCATTTTTAAACATGGCTGCAATGCGGATGTCTGTAGAGAACATTTTCAAATTCAAAAGTACATCAGTGAGTTATGACCTTTTTTGAAGGAATAAATGATAAACCCTTATTTAAAAGGGATAATTGTACTTTAGTAAGTTCGAAGGAAAAAATATTCACAACTAGGTCATTTGTGAATTGCTTCTTACGTTCCTGTAAACGCCCCTCTCTCCTACAGGTTGTAGTTGCCGAATCCTGCCTCTCCTTCCTTGGTTCCATGACTGGGCTCCTCGTCCCCTTGTAGTTATATGGAGAGGTTCTTTCAAAGAAAAAGGGTGATGTGAGTGACAGGCAGTACTGTTAAATAATCCCCTCACTGCTACTTCAGTATTATCTGTTGCTGTTGCTATCGCCACAGCAACCGAATGTGTTCCAGTGGTAGAGGGCGGAACTTCCTCTTCCAAGGGAGACAATCGAGTGGTAGAAATTTCCATTGACATAGTAACAGGCATGGCATTACTACTAGAAGCTATTCCTGTTGAAGTCTGCAAATCAACAGAAATGGCAGAAACTGTGGTTATATTCGATTCATTCGCTGGTATAGATGGTACAATAGCTGACTCAGTTGCTTCAAAGCGCAACCATGCAAAAACTGCACACTTATTAAGATCTGTAATATCCCTCTGTAATTTCCTTACTTTAGTGGCATGAAGCCATTTTTCATACGCAGCTACACACTCTAGTAAATTGTGTAAGTTATCCAGAATGATGTCAACTGTAAAACTGGCAAGAATAGACTGCTGTAATTCTTTTATCTCCTCCTTCAGTGCATCTTCACGTAGACGAAATAAGTCAATAAGCAGTGACATATTCATTGCTATATTTCAAATTCAGCACTTGACAAAGTTTCAGCAATTTAGGATATAGATTGCCGTATGTAGGCACAGTTAGCACATGCAGCCCTCTAGGTATAACCTTATGGTGTAGCTCAGCTTCCATGTGAAGTCTTTGCCACTGAAGACGTTTGTATTCATACAGTTTGTTCTCTAATTCTCTATACTTGGATTTAAAGGCCACCTGTTGTCTCTCTTCAATGGCTGTAGTCTCATTCCTGTTATGTTCTATTTCAAACAAAGGATTTGTTTCTAGTAATGGAATCCTTGTGAGTCGGTCCACCGATGAATTTGGTAGATGACTGCATTTGGGATTATGCTCCAATTCAATAGAGTGTTCTTTAGCCATACTGCTAGTTGCAAATACAAGAAAACCAAAAATGTAGAACTAAAATGCAACTAAACACCGGGTCTTTGCAATGATACAAATGAAAAATAAATAAAGCAAACCAATGCTAGGTCCCAGGTAGGCTGAATGAAACTTTTTAATAAAAAAACACAAAAAATAAAACGATAGTAAAACAGCTGGTAAGCGCTTTCAAAGTACAAGCCCTCTTCATCAGACAACTACAAAATACAAAGTATACAGATTTAAATAAAAAAAAAAAAACAACCAATCAAAGGCAGCTCAACATGTACAATTAATTAATAATGATGTCAAGGCACAAACTCCCTAATGCTTAAAGGGGCGGGTATACAGAAAAGGTTTTAAAGATGCTGCTTCATTTAAGCCAGGTTGATGGAATGAGTCCCCAAAGTAAGAAGAAACAGGAAGAGCGGGAGACATATGAAGAAATATGGACAGGGAAAAGAAAGAGAGATTTAATATGGTGGAATGCTTATGCAAAAGAAAAATTAAAACTAATCAATAAAAAAAGAGCAGCACCAAAGATATTTGAAGAAAAATACAGGCAAATGAATCCAGACATGGAAAACTTTACAATACTAAAAATAAGAAGACAGAAGAAAAATAGAAAAGAACATCACTAATGGAGATGTTAATGAAATAGAAACTGAGGTTATGGAGTGTCTGTGAAGTAAAGGATTCAGTGTAGAAAATCTAACTCAGAAAGCACCACAGCAGGATAGAGCAAGAGACATCCAAATTAAGGAGACCAATGGAAAGGGAAGCAACTGCTCAGTTGCCATATAAAGATATTTTGGAGCATTCCATGGGAATCCAGTATAAACGTTCACTTGAAGCTGGACGGCAAGGGAAGGAACAGGAACCTGTGGCAACTATGACACATCTAATGATGAGGAGTGATAGGCCAGTGAGTTCCCATATGACAGAGCAATGGATAACACAAAATGAAGTTGAAGAGAATGTACCACAGGAAGATGCTATAGAACTTTTTATAGAATGCCTGCAGAAAATGGAGAACAAAAAATTATGCCCTCAGTTTGGAAGAAAATGAGCTAAGAGAAGAATTGCTTGATTTAATACAGACAGACAGACATATTAAGATCAATGAAAGAAATAGACCGAAGAATATCAATAAAACCCAAAAAGTTAGAAGTTTGATAAAACAAATGAACACAGTAATTAGGACTGTCTAGAGAGGTCCATGTGATACAACAGAAGTAAACAGGATATTTTACTGTGCAGCTAAATTAATAACAGATACAATTCTACCACAAGAACTCAAGGTAGTAAGGGAACGGAAGGGAAGAAATTGAATACCATCATGGAAGTATCAAATAGAGAAAACTATAAAGCAATTAAGACAAGAAGTGTCACTGTTACAAGAGAATAGAAGAGGGAACAGATCAACAAAAATGCTTAGAAACATAGACATCATAAAAGCAATGTGCAGTATTATAATAGATCAGGATTTATAATGTACTAGTACAAATAATAAGATAAAATTATCAGTACAGGCAGAAAAACTTAAAATATACACAAATAAATATAAAGGAAAAGTACAAAATAAGCAATGTATTGATGACCCAAAAAAGTTTTATAGAGAATTGGGAAACAAGGTAAAAGGAATTGAAAGACCACCAAAAAAAAGAAATAGATACATTTTGGAGAAGTATTTATGAAGATCCTGTGGAACATAACAAAGATGCTAAATGGATAGAAAAAGTAAAAGAAAGAATAAGACGTTCAAAGGTATAGGATATGAAATGGGATAAAGAAACAGCCAGAGATATTGAAACAAAGTTAAGGAAAGCTTCTAATTTGGAAAACCCCAGGCCCAGATGCAGTAACTAACTTAACTATGTATAAAGTATACACTGGAATTGATGCCGACGGAGTTTATTAACATTTAGAAGAAAACTCAATTATGGCAAAAGAACAAAATGGGAATAAAAGAAAGTCATATGGAACAAAGGATCATTTGTTAAAGTCATAGTGAAGAACTGTGAAAGGGGAAGAATCTAAGTATGGCATGAATTGACTACAAAAAAATCATTTGACGGTATCCCACATTCACGGATAAAAGAGTGCTTAAAATGTAGAAGATACCCCCTACACTGATAAACTACATCAGAGTGATAAATCACTTTGCAGTCAAGCCATGATAAAGGACAAATTATTATTCCAGGTATAAAAATTCAAAGGGGAAATTCCAGTGTGGCTATCTGCCTTGCACCCATTAAGCTGTCTGCTTAACAGATTAGGTCATGGCTATAATTTGGCTCCCAGAAAGCAAAAAAGTGTAAAGACTTCTCATTGTCTCTTTGTTGATCATTTAAAACTGTATAGCTCATCAGATGAGGCACTGAAAGTACAACTGCAAGTAGTCAAAACTTTTTCACATAATACAAGAATGTCATTTGGTCTTGATAAATTTTCAAAAGCAACCTTTAAAACAGGAAAACTGCAGCACCAAGAAAACATCAGTTTTAGACAAGAATGTTATATAAAAGAACTTGAGCAAGGGGAACTGTATAAATATTTTGGAACTGATGAAGGATCAACAATAAAATATGAACAAATGTGAATAAAACTTAGTAAGGAATATTTTAGAAGACTTAAATTAATCCTGAAAACAACATTGACATCTAGGAACAAAATTCAAGCCATAAACCAATTTGCTCTTCCTGTCCTAACTTACAGTTCTGGAGTGATTGACTAGGTGTTTGATAGATTAGACAGGAAAACAAGAAGGATGCTTCATGCTCATCAAATGATTTATAAAAATCAGTGCATACTAAGATTAAATATTCTCCGCTCCGAAGGAGGCATGGGCTTCCTTTAAATTGATTACATGTATAGATGTGCAAATGTGGGACTGCATACATATATGTGAACCTCACAAGACCCAAATATAGTGAACGTTTTGAAACATGAGGAGAATAAATCTAAGATGACTTTCCTTCTTCGTCTACCAGAAGCATATCAGTGGCAAGCAGGAATCAAAGCCAAACCAGAAGTAGATAAAAATCAGGCAGCAACTGAATGTGCCAAAAAACAAAAGAAAGAATATAAGGTGAAGGATCAGATGAGAAGGCAAGAAATGTGGAAAATGCATAACTGCAAGTATAGAAAACTTCTGGAAGACCTCATGTTGATCAGGGTCAAACAAAGGAATGATCAAGGAGAGGCAAATTCAAAACAAAAGATGAAAGTTTAATTTTGGCAGCCCAAGACAGTGGGCTATGTGCATGCTGGTTCGCAAAGTTCATTGAACATATGGGAGAAAAAGACAAATGTAGGTTTTGTAAAACAGAACTGGAAACAGTCACACACCTTGTTGCTGGTTGTGTTATACTAATGCATTTGGACTGTATACTGAAAAGCATAATAATGTGACAAGACTGTTGTACTGGGGATTGTGCAAACATTATAATATTGAAGTAGCAGAAAAACGCAAAGCATGAGCCACAAAGCATCATAGAAAATAATGAAGCCTACATCACATGAGATCACCCATTACCAAGAGTTCAAAAGACAGATGCAAGAAAACCAGATATGGAAGTCCATGAAAAGAAGACAAAAGTAGCATTGATCGTACAGAGACACACAAAGTCATAAAATATCAGGATTTGCAGGCAGAAATGAGAGCAATGTGGAAGAAGGATGCCCAGACAGTTCCAATAGTAGTAGGAGCAATGGGTCTTATAAAAAAGAATCTACAATTATATTTAGATGTGTTACCTATACATGTAACTCCATATGGATTGCAGAGGGAGTCATTACTGGGCTCATTGTGAGTGCTGCAAAGAGCCCATCTGGCTGACATCAAAGATTGAAACAATACTGATTTAATGAACTTTAATCATACTTTGACTTAGGAATGTGGTCCATTCCCATCATGGTATTAGAAACCCAAAAGATTTGGTGGAAATAAAAAAATTGGGGATTAACCCTTAAGTCACTAGATGGGTAGCCAACTGGCTCACAGACAGAACATATACTGTCAACGTTGAGATTTAACCTGTACCGGTAGACCAATCACCAGTGTCATACCACAAGTATCTATACTGGGCTCTTTACTGTTCCAAATTTATTTCTTAGAAGTCCGGGCTGAATTAGTTGGCCTTTGGCTTACTAAGTTTGCTGATGATTGCAAATTGGGTGAAATCACTGAGTCCCCCAGTGATGTTACCATATTACAGGAGGGGCTAACACAGACAAATGACTGGTGCCAAAGCCACAGCTTAAAACAAAATGCAAAAAAGTGCATTATTATCCCTTTTGGAAAAGTGGAATTCCCTGCTATTTGCAATATTGACAGCACCTCCACCCCCCCCCCCCCAGTTCAAACCCAGTGGTACAAGATCTGGGAACACAGATTGATATGGATCTTAACTTCGAACACCAAGTTTCCACAGTGGGTATGGAAAGCCTTCTACATTGGGCATTTCATAATTAAGGGCATCACATCCAGGTCCAAAGATATTACAACTTCACTCTACTTGACCCTTATCAGACCATTAGTAGAGTACAATGCTCCCTTCTGCATGTACCTCACCAGACACCTGCAGCAGCTGGAGAGACTACAGAGGTTTCTCATCAAGAAAATACAGGGCCTCCAATTCCCCAAACCATGACTTACGTGGATAGACTGGAATAAATTCTGCATTTTACCTCAACATTTCCAGGCTTTGGATTTTTTACTACTGTTTTGCATTTTGTATCCTGCCTGGTTTACCTACGTGCTGTTCTTCTTTCCTTGGATTTTTGGATAGACTGAAAGCCCTGTCACTGTACTCTGTATTGTATAGGCTGCTGACAGGTGACTTGTGCCTGGACTACAGAGAAGTCTCTGATCCTGCCCTGATGCATATGCTGCACATCCACAAATCAAATGGCACAAGAGTCATTTGCTCTAGGGATCTTAACCTAGCCTGTGACATTAACAGAACATGCTGGAGAGACAGATAAATCTCCCAGAGATTGCTGCTACTCTGGAATACGCTTCCAATTCAGGTGAAGCAGTGCTCCTTATTGAAGCATGACCTGGACAAATGGATGGGAGACCACAAATTCACCCAAGGGATTGCACCTTGTGGACAGGAGTAGTCAGTGTTTACCATAGACGTGCTCTGCGAATTATGGCCATCGAACAAAAGACAACTGAGGCAAATAGGAATTAGCATGGCTAGACTTGTAAGGGCTCTAGGGCCACTAGCCTAGTAACCTCCTATGAGTTAGTATTACAAAAAAAAAAAAAAAAAAAAAAAAAATCTTTTAAAATCATTTGCTTATTATACTTATGTTTTTGCTCTGATTATGTTTATATAATACATGTATTAACTAGTCCTGATGTAAAATCCTTGTATTTGTATTGTCAATCTCTGTTTTTAGTATTTTATAACTCTTGGAGCTTTTCTCCCCGGGCCTCTACTGAAAATGGACATATATCCAGCTAGACTAGCCTGGTCAACAAATGTAAAATAAAATAAATAAATAAAAATAAAATAAATTATGCAAAGCAGATTCACTTAATACACCATCCTAAGAACTTTTTACTTCAAGTTCTTTTGACTTACAATACACAATACTTGGGATTCAGAAAGGCTTACCATATGCAGTAAGCTTTAATGTGTACATTTTCCCACTCCAGTAAACCTTTGCAATTCTTGGTCTTCACTACCGCTGATATTGCCCACTAGCAGTAGCCTCAATACCAGAACTGTATGTGGCAGTACTGGGAGTGGCTATTGATAATTATTCATGTGCTTTCCCCTGGAATGCCAGTGGCTCTTGATTTATGCTCCGCTGTCGAAGGAAAAGTAAACACAGTCAACAGACAGCGATCACCCAGTCATATCTATGGAAGTCATTACAGTGCAGGTCAGTTCAGTGAAGATGTGAGTGTGGGAAGTGTTAATATGTTTGGATGTGTGTGTGTGTCTGTAGGGCCATAAATGAAGTTGGATACGTGTGCATGTGTGCAAGTGCACATCTGCCTGGGTAATCACACTGGGGGGGGGGGTTAGCTAGGAAACTGAGAGGCTGGATGTGAGTGTAAAGGATTGGGGGGTTGTCTACTGCTAGGTGGATGTGTGTGTGTGTTAAGGGGACAAACAGAGAGAGAAAGAGCGTGTGTGTGTGTGTGTGTGTGTGTGTGTGTGTGTGTGTGTGTGTGTGTGTGTGTGTGTGTGTGCACATCCAAATGTATTTATATTTATGTCTGTGTCTGTGTGTGCGTGTGTATGTATGTTTGTGTGTGAGTGTCCAAATCTGCGTCTATGTGATTATAAGGGAGCTGCCTTTACCAACACAATGCATTGACTGCAAGGAAACCAATACCATTGTCAGGTATAACAGTACTAGTGTCAGGAAGTGTGATCCAGAGGCATGCTAATTATCTGATGATTTAGTGTTTCTTATTGTAGGCAAAGTTGTTTTGAATTGCATTTTCTCACTGCTGTGGAAATTGACCTAACTGCAGTAGGCAACTTATGTGGGTAGTGTGAATTTTCTGAATCCTGGGGAATGTCTTTTTAAACTGTTTGCTCTTTTTCTTCATCTTATACCAACTACATTATGAAATGTCCTTTTTATTTAATTCCACCTTCTCAAAGTAGGTAGTATAGAGATAAAGTTAAAGTACAATATCTATGCTCTCTAAAGATATTGCAGTGGCTATGATTTAGGCATTTGCAGTTTTACATGTTCCACAACAAATCATAATGACACCCCAGTGTGCTACACATGATATTTATGCATCCAGAATCACCACACTTGAAAAGATTTTGCTTAGCCTGCAAAAAACACAGATTTTTCTGTCTTTCCTGAAGCAATATCTCCCCCCTTTTTAACCCACAGCTGCACATCCAAATGCCTCTGCTTTTACATAGACCAAAGCTATTTAAAAAGCTATTTAATATAAGTTTAAAGTTGTGAAACTTTGTAGCTATTACAGAACCAGACTGCAACAGTAGTGCAATCTTTTCCTTTGTTGTTAAATGGCATATGTACATTTTTATTTAAGGGCTGGAAAACTGGTTATAAAATCTAAAATGAGTAAATGCTCTAGATACTAGAAAGACTCCAGTATTTGAAAGCCAAAAATTAATTTAAAAAATGCCTTCCCAGATAGCAAAATGAGGTAAAAACTCCACAGCTTCCATGAACTCCTTTCTTACTACAAAATACTTTCCAGAAATCTCTGAATGCACTTTCAGACACTGCGGCCTCATTTTGTTTATCTCCCAGCAGATTAGAAAATTTTGTAAGAAACATTTAAACTATCGTTGCCTGTGCAGTCTGTTCCCTTCATTGCCACTCCTTATGATTTCTAATTTTTGAAATGGCAGACAGACTAAGTATTTATTGCCAAGCTCAATCAGTTCAGAATTCGATATTTGACAGAATATCATCTGTATTAGCTGCATTGTCCGATTCACTTTCTCCTTGCTTCTTTTGCCATTCAGGAAGATTGTTAGTTTTAAATGGTCCAGATTTTATGAAAGTCCTCCCAACAGGACTGCAACAAAAAACATGCTAACATTTATATCCCTGTCACAACTTCAAAGTCTGTTACAGTGAGCCTTGATAATATGAAAATTAAACTGAGATTCTAAGCCCAAAACAACAAATCCTGAAGGTCACTATTGATAATTTCATAGGACGATAGGCAAGTACTAGGCCAGCTGTCCTTACTGGTCAAAAGTCTGGCCAATTTCTTTTTTGTTCTCAAAATAACCAGTCCCATTTGGTTATAGATTGGCCTTACTCATTCAGTAATTATATATTTATTTATTTATTTCCAGTTTGATTACCGGGGAAGTCCACTGGGTCCAGAAGACCCATTTTCAGTGGAGGCCCAGGGAGAAAAGCTGCAGGATAAAGAAATGCAAAAAAGAAAGAATATACAAAAACAAGCAAATACAAATAAAGTAGCAATATAAAAGAAACATTGCATAGTAACATGTTACAATTATGTACATTCAGTGTTATGCATATTCAGCAGCAATCAATTGTATAGGTTACAATTTAAGTACATTCAGTGTTAGGCATACTCAGCAGGAACAGATGTGAATTATTAATTAATTTTACAGTAAGTTTTCATTTGAGCAAGCCACTTGTGGTTGTGGAAACACCTTAACATACATGCATATTAGTAATAGTGATAACACTTTACTTGTGCTCATGTAAAATAAGAAGCTATTTACAATATTTACAAAGTTGAAATAGTGTGCTGTTTAGCTCTAAGAGATCAGAACTTAGATTGACTCATGGATGAAGTAGCTATGGGCAACAGAGAGCTAAGGAATCTGGGAGGAATAACTGGGATCAAACCATAGAAAATATGAGGAGACCTATGCATGGATAAAGCATTTAGGAGTTGCCTCTGTCCATTAGTAGTACAGGGAACAGTCCTGGAGTAAATTTTCTGTTTTCTATCCATGCATCATTGTGCTTGAATATGGACAGGGATGAACTTTGTTTTATATGGATGGGGAATTTGTTCCACAGCAGCAGTATCCTCTGCGAGACCTGTCTATCCAAATCATTCTGTTGATGTTACGGAAGAGGTTTAAATCCCTAGACCATGTATTTCTGATGCCAGTTGACTTTGTCCTGGAAGTCCATCCATAATGGGTTGGAGGATGCCTTCTATGTCAGACACAGGTCAATTCCTAGCAGTCTGTAGAATACAGAGTTAGTGACAGGGCTTTGAGCTGATCCATGTAGGATATGTTATTTAGGCCTTGCATCCTTTTAGTAAGGTATCTTTGTGGCCATTCCAGTTGTTGCATGGGTCTGGACAGACACATGCCAAAGGGGGCATTATATTAAAAGACTGGCCTAATGAGGGCTGAGTAAAAGGGTACAATGACATCTCTAGATCTAGACACAATCCCTTTGTTTATAAGTTGTGCAATATAGAAAGACTTTGTTGCGACAATGGACACATTTTGTTCAAAAGTTATGTCACTGTTCACAAAAGTTCCCAAATCCTGAACAACTGGGTCAGCTCTTAGGGGCATACTGTCAATGTGTTAGTTCCCCGGGGTACATGATTTTCCCAAAAGATGAGATAATGCATTTTTGGTATTAATAAAATAAAACCCTTTTTGCATGAAGCAGATGCGAGGCTGTACCCTTTCATGTCCATGTTAACTCACTATTATATATACTAAAAATTGCATATACTTTTTATTAATTCTGCGGTCACTGTATCTCAGAGCAAGGAAGGCACCCTTATAGCTACCCAAGACCAGCTGCTCAAAATCTATGGAATTGCACAACTATTTCCCTTATATACTCACCTGGCCAAGCAGCTGTTGAACTTGAATGTAAGCTCAGGGGCACAGCTGCCAAACTGATTACAGGCAATGAAGGTCTCGTCTTGAAACTGGTAAGTGTTGAAGGGAAATGGGGAGGAGGACTTTGGGGAGCAGAGGGGGATTTCGGGTTTAAGGAGGAATGAGTTAGCACTAGGTTGGAGTTAGGGAGGTGAGGGTGGTTTTAGGTTTAGGGAGTGATCAGAAGTCCGTACAGGGTTAATGTTAGGCAGTGGAGGGGGATTTTAGGTTTAGGGAGCAAACGGGTATTGTTTTTAAGGTTATGCTCATGATTCTGGGAGGGATGGTTAAATTAGTGGCAATGCATGGGATCTGTGGTGGTGGGAGTTAGGGCTCATGCCAATATAAGCGAATAGCAGCAGGGAAGTAAGTCATGAAGTAATGGTATGCTAGTACTTGCTGTAGGAAAGGAAATTAAAACACTGTAAAGCATTTATTTTTAACTTGCATTCTACAATTTAGCAAATTCTGGAAATGTACCTCAAATTATGGTGATTTAGTTAAGCAGATAAGGCATCATTTTCTTGGTATACCTAAAAGGAATCTCTCTATCTGACTTATTATTAGAAACTACAGGGGAGCAAAGTAGGTCTTCTTAGACTAACAAATAAGAGGCGCATCAAGAAAGGGGGTCTTACCTTCCAAGATTTACAGTACAACTCCAAAAGATTTGATACACTTCAGGCACATCTACTCAATATGTTTGTCAAGCACAGTTAATCTATAATGACTGTCAAGTTTCAAAAGGGAATAGGTTTATTAAAAGGATCACCAATTACACTGTGTATGATACTAAATTTTGCATAACTTAGGATATACAGGATGACTCACCAGCATTGATTACTACTGTTCATTCAAGCCAACAGATTAATCAAAGTACTCCTCATTACATCCTGCTCATTACAGAAGATGATCACATTTGTCAGTCTGAAATCATCAGCACACCACATACCTCAATGTATTCAAGAAACCTAAAATCAGTTGTTAAACAGCAAGGATGCTAAGCAAGAGCATCATGGAATGCACATATTCACACTGTGCACAGCAGTAATTTGAACACTGAGCCATAATTTTAATACTGAGTTTTTGAAACTATCCTTAAGACAAGAGACTGTCAGCTGCTAGGCTACAGATATTCATTTTTTGCAGTTAAATCCAGCGATGAATATGTCAGTGACACTTCACAGGTTGATAAATACTCAGCGATCTATGACTAATACTCGTTGACTTAAGACATGATCACATAAGTACAGTTGGTTTATTGTCATTTGTAAACATTCTTATATGTGGACCACATCATGTCTAAATTCCCACTCAACCTCAGCTACTGTATGACCTCATTATGTATAAGATTTTTATAACCTTAATACACATTAGGCTAATGAGTCTGTATGAACTACAGAAATGACTTGATGCTACCACTGTATCAGGAACAATAAAAAGGACAAAGGATAGCTTTATTCCACTAATTTATCACTCTGTTTTCTTGCCTACAACTATTAAAGGTATACTATAAGACAGACTCCAGGTCCTGTCTGAGACCCTTGGGATCTCAACTGGTAATACTGCGAAGTCTACTAGCCTTATAGGTTTCCAAGTGACACTAAGTCTGCTACAGGAACTTCACTCTGACTTTCTAAATTGTCATAAACAAGTGTCCTGGCCACATTTCCCAAAGTCCACATGCATACCACCATCACTGACCCGAGCGAGCAAACCTTGAACACAGTGCAATCAAACTGATCAACAAAATGACAGAAATAAATTAATGAAACACTACCTTTAGAATCCTAACAGAGAACCGCTTTTATCCAACATCAGTTATCTTGATTTATCTCACTTTCTTTACTAAAATTTTCTCTAAAAATGTATCATCTGCCCATTAATCAGTCCCCACTATATTCCTATATTTGATTTGTGTTTTATAAAAGCATTATAAAACTGAAATGACAAAAACAGACTATAATAAGAATTTATGGATTATGTCATCAGTTCTTCAATTTCACCTTGGCACCGAAATAGTTAAAATGATTTAAAAAGATATAAAGAGATGTAATGAATAAAAAATATATTACATCTTAGATGAATAGTCCTCTCTGATGAGCATTTAGAGTACTAATCTCCTTCCTTCTGGTATAGATCTGACTTGTATTTTTAAAGTGAAAATATTTATACCCAGTGGTAAAACTTGACAATTTTAGTGCTTTTTTATTTTGCTAATTGTATCACATATTTTCTACAATAACTAAATTATGTAAATGTACCTTTCTTCAGTCAATATTGAGAATGAATGTTGATCATGGCTCATAATAAAAATACATGTTACATTTCAAAGCAAAGCACTTAAAAACATTTGGAAAACGGTCATTTAGGACTGCTTTGTGCTGAAAGCAGAACCACTGCAGGCTTGCCGTCTCATAGCATTACACAGTGCTTTCTGGTAGAGATCTGAATTGCCTTTCTAAAGTGAAAATATTTGTACCTAGTGATAAAATTTGACAGTTTTACTGCTTTTTTATTTTACTAATTGTTTCACATATTTTGTACAGTATCTAAATTATGTAAATGCACCTCTATTCAGTCAATATTGAGGAAGAACGTTGATCATGGCTCATAATAAGAATATATGTTACATTTCAAAGCTAAGCACTTAAAAATATTGGAAAAGAAAAGCCATTTAGAACCACTTTGTGCTGAAAGCAAAACACGACAGGCTTGTGAGTCTTATAGCATTACACAATGCTTTTCATTTTCTTAAAATAATATTATTGACAGCTCTTTTCAAAAGTATGCCAGTAATTATACATAGTGAACTGTGCAGCAACACATACAAAAAAAAAAAAAAAAAAAGATCCAGAGGAGTCTTTACATTTTTCATCAAAACTGATTTGATTTATTTTCTTGCTATTGTCTTCAGCATCATATAAACAATGGTTTTCTTATAAAATATTTATTTGCACAGACCACTTTTGAAGAGTGTGTCCTTGTTTTTGAAGGTTTAGACATGACAACAGAAGTCAGGGTATAACAGTACACAAGTTACAAGTGTTCATGTTCCCAGGCAGCAACACAAAGGATATTTACTGAAAAGCAGCACAAAGTCACAGAGGCGAATAACCCTAGAGGGGAACTGATACTGCACATCTCTAAGCTTTTTAAGTATTGTTCTTCTCTGCAGCCCCTTTTAGGAATGAAGTCATGATGACCATTCTTAACAGAATTGTTTATTTTTATATTGAAGAACAGTTAGATCAGCCTTGTACTGTAACAAAAGTAGATTCCTTTTTCAATATAGTATCTCTGCTATTTATCACTCCTATTACCTTCATGAAATAAACTATCATCTTATTATAAAGGCAATTCATTTCCAGCTATAACGGCAGTGCCTGGGTTAGGTTTGGGGGGCAGGCTGCATTTCATTAGGCAATAGAATGGGCTCGGCCTTTTAATCAAATTCCTGATGAGGCGTGTCATGCTTCTGTGATTGTATTTGCAGCTGGGATACAGTATTTGGATTGTTTCCCTTTCTGTGCGTTTCTGAATTCACTTATTTCCATTACAGTCATATTGACTTTCAAATCCCATTCAAGTTAATAGCATCACACTACATTACAAAGGTATGTTTAAAGGTGCAGTACCTGGGAGAATGGGAATTCATTTTCCCTGCAGATAAGTATAACACCAACAGAAGAAACAAACAGCAGGGTAGCAAGTACTTTTCTGTTGATGACATAGCTGGCTTAAGGATGTTGGCATGTAATATATAGCTAGCATTTCTTCTCAGAGGGAGTCACACACTTAAATACATAATTCCATCACTTTAACTCAAAAAAGTTATTATAAGGCTGTGCTGACAGGCAGTTATACAAGACATTCTCAGAATTACTCTACATAAAAATATAAACCACCTAAAATACAATTGTAACTGAACTTGCCTTCTACTGACAGAATAACACAGGGAGTTAGCACTGAGTGCCTCAGTATATATATATATATATATATATATATATATACTCACTGCCACTATATATATATATATATATATATATATATATATATATACTCACTGCCACTATATATATATATATATGTTTAGTGATACTTTGACATTCATTAGCCTTATGATCTTATCTACACAATTACAGTGCTTTTTTGTTTAGTTTTCTTTTTTTCTATTTCAAGAAGAATGGCTGCCCAAATTGTTTGCTTTTGTAAAAGTTCTAAATTAATTTGATTTAGATGCAGGAACTATTCACCTATCCACTCCCCATTCACACACTTAGTCACTACCTAATTCATTCCACTGTCACTCACTCATTCAATAAAAACAGAATGCAAAACAATAAATACAACACAGAGAAATCCTTGGGTATACTAACTATGCACAATTCTTCACAAATGTGGATTCTACCTCACTTACAGTAACAACCATCAGAAAGACCCAAAATAAAACTTATGTAAAATAAAATTCCTATAATCGCTAACCAAACAAAACAGCATGTTTAAGCATACACAAAAGCAAAATAAACCTAGAACAATAATTAATAAAAATAAAATTAACAATTTGCTTTAGGAGTCAGACCTTTAATTCCATACAAAATGAAATTAATGGCAGCCCATCTTGAACTGTCATGATTGGATTGAAAGGAACCCAAAACCTGGTTCCAGTCTTTTAAAATGTACTATGGGTGTTCAGACCCGAGTGTAAACTGTTAATGTAACTCACTGTCAGCTCCCTCAAAATGCCACAACTTTCTTCCTTTCTACTACTAAAATAAGCAGTTACAATGGCTTAATTTCTTAGTATTGCCATGCAAAAGATTCAGCATACTATTTATAACTCCCAATATCCTGAACTGTACAAGTGTCACTGTGTTATTCTCCCTGTAAATATTATTTTGCAATGTAATACTTTCAGACACAGTGACAGTTGCTTTGTTTGCAGACAGAAAGTCCTAAATGTGCATTTAAAATTTGGTTTGGAAATGTAGTGAAGTTATCAATATTTTCCCATTCATTGTAACACCACCATCTTCATCATGGACAGATTAATTATTCTGGAACCTAATACATTAAAAATATATAACTGTTTTACTGATGTTATTTAATGTATACTTTCTTATTCAGAAATAGGCAGGTGTCTGTTTCATTAGTGCATTAACCCTTCACCTATGTTTGAGTTTCAAGTGTCAGAATCTTAAAACAGAAGACAAAAAAGCAGTTGAAACCTTAGCCCAGTGAAACATCTCTAAAAAGTTATTATCCTTCCTTAATAGAGGGAAGCCCTGTTTACCCTCCCTATGAAGGTTCACCTGTTTACCTAAACATATAAATTTCATGGTTCCCTAACTATGGAGGAAATACCAAACACATGACATCACTGCTTACAAACAATTTGCATAGTGTGCAAGCCACCTGATGAATAGCATTCAATATGGGTGCCTTTTCCCAGTTCTACTAAACCCAATATACTGTGTGGACCTCAGTTTCGGTGATATTTTAGTCACCTGAACTCCCACTGCTAGTCATCAAAGGGAACTGCTATCTAGTCGCTCAATCTTGGATGAATAGCATTCAATACAGGTGCCTTTTCCCAGCTCTACTAAACCCGATATACTGTGTGGACCCCAGTTTCGGCAATATTTTAGTCACCTGAACTCCCAATGCCAGTCATCAAAGGGAACTGCTATCTAGTCGCTCAATCTTGGACGAATAGCATTCAATGCGGGTGCCTTTTCCCAGCTCTACTAAACCCAATATACTGTGTGGACCCCAGTTTCGGCAATATTTTAGTCACCTGAACTCCCACTGCCAGTCATCAAAGGGAACTACTATCTAATCGCTCAATGTAGGGGACAGCCTACAGCTTTAGCTGTATTTTAGCAAAGTGTTTATACCATATATTGGCTTGCACACTTGGGTGTTCCCCCGAGGACGTTGTTTTCCCCTTAATATTATACAGCAATTTTTTGGTCTCCATTCCATGATCCAGTCCTTTTGTGTCACTCCTTAGCTGTTTTTCCCCTCTTAGACCACTAGATGGCAGGCTGAAACAAGTCAGTTCTGTGTGCACGGCTACACAGTTTGAACCACATATTAGGAATAATCCCATGCTCACTCCCACATATAACTAGTGAAAGGCCCTTAACTTCACTGGGGTTTAGTCTATCCATTAACTATCTGCACCCCTGTTCTTACTGCTCAGTCTCCTAATTCCAGTCCAAATTACCTGCATTCAATCATTCTACTGCTCTACCTGACTGTTTTTTTCATTCCTTCTTTTGGCAGCACTCTTGCCTCTTCCAGCTGGGCAGACCCGCTCCATTCGCCCTCGCTACGCTTGGGCTCACTCCGCTCCCCTACCCTACCCCCAAATTCCACCCACCCCCACATCAATTACCTTTATACTTATCCAACCACTCCCCCTACTCATCCAACAACCAAGCCACATCCCTCCTATCCCCTCACACATCCAACAACCAATCCACATCCCTCCTATCCCCTCACACATCCAACAACCAATCCACATCCCTCCCACCCCCTCACACATCCAACAACCAATCCACATCTCTCCCACTCATCACACATTTATGCACACCACTCCTACAAATCCAAACAATTAACAACCCTCCTTAATAATGAAATCTTACCTCCTGCAGTTTTTTCCCCTCTTAGACCACTAGATGGCAGCCTGAAACAAGTCAGTTCTGTGTGCACGGCTACACAATTTGAACCACATATTAGGAATAATCCCATGCTCACTCCCTCATATAACTAGTGAAAGGCCCTTAACTTCACTGGGGTTTAGTCTATCCATTAACTATCTGCACCCCTGTTCTTACTGCTCAGTCTCCTAATTCCAGTCCAAATTACCTGCATTCAATCATTCTACTGCTCTACCTGACTGTTTTTTTCATTCCTTCTTTTGGCAGCACTCTTGCCTCTTCCAGCTGGGCAGACCCGCTCCATTCGCCCTCGCTACGCTTGGGCTCACTCCACTCCCATACCCTACCCCCAAATTCCACCCACCCCCACATCAATTACCTTTATACTTATCCAACCACTCCCCCTACTCATCCAACAACCAAGCCACATCCCTCCCACCCCCTCACACATCCAACAACCAATCCACATCCCTCCTATCCCCTCACACATCCAACAACCAATCCACATCCCTCCCACCCCCTCACACATCCAACAACCAATCCACATCTCTCCCACCCATCACACATTTATGCACACCACTCCTACAAATCCAAACAATTAATGACCCTCCTTAATAATGAAATCTTACCTCCTGCAATTGTCTCTACTATTCTTTTTAGTATACACCTACCAGATACATCTTACAAATGTCCAGGACAGGACAACTTCACCTTAACCCATAAAACCACTGCCATTATCTCTCCCATCCTACCCACTTACTCACTAATAATAAACTCCACCTTATTTCTAATTACATCCATAAGCTATACCCATTTTAAGCTCATCAGCTCCTACTCCAAATCAACGGCAACCCAAAAATACCTAACCATTTGGCAAAAACTAGCTAAATTAATGCAAACAAACCATCAACAACTTCTAAATGCTGGAGACATCCACCCAAAGCCGGGACCTAACAATACAAATCCTCTGACCAATTCACAGCAGCTTTCCACAACAACACAACTTAATACCAGGCCATCAAATAGTCTACTTCTCCAAAACCTAAATATTAGGAGCATAAACAATACAATGCATGAACTACACACTCTAATCTCTCTATATTCTCCAGATATAGTCAGTATAATAGAAACATGGCTAAAATCATCTGCCCCAAATACAGAGATCCTACCACCAGGATTGACAGACTAAGGAAAAAGGGTGGTGGCATTGCCCTGCTATACAAAAATAGTTTAACCATAACTAAAACTGAGATAACCATGTCCTCTTTGGAAAAAGCAGAGATTCTCTTAACACGGCTCACAATATGTAGCAGAAAAAACATCAATCTAGTAACAGGTTATATCCCACCAGGCAATAATATCCCTACCATGGAGACATTACTTATATGGCTATCACAATCCATGCTTCAAGAGACCATTGTATTAGGTGACTTTAATATATACTGGTTCACATGCTCTCCCCAAGTACCCACTAACCATATCAATCAACATATATTCTCTCAAGTATTCAAACAGCCCACTAGAATAGTCAAAAATAGTAAAAAACAAAGCCTATTAGACTGGATCTTACTAAATAAAATACCTTGTTCTTACATAGCAGGCACCCTTCCTGATTCACTGAGTGCACATCAAACTACTTTCTTACTTAAATACAACTCCCACCACCCCCAAACCCCAATGCTTCATACAATCAGATACAAAAAACACTTTAACCCAACTAACTTCACACAAGAACTAAAACTTTACAATTGGTCTGAACTTTATAACCTACCTCTAAACAAAGCCATTGACCACTTCAACTCCACCTTCTTAGAAATATTGAACAGGCATGCCCCTGCAAGAACTACCAGAGTTAAGGCTAACACAGCTCCATGGTTAACTAGCGAAACTAGGCAAATATAACAGAAAGGAACAGAGCCTGGTCATCTTGGAGGTCCAATAAAAACCCTAGTACAGAGCAAGCCTACCAACAGATTAGAAATCTAACCAAGAAACTAGTTATGCAAGATAAGAGAAACTACTTTATTACCCATCAAAACCAACACATGAATAATCCTAAGAAATTCTGGGCAGGTTTAAACAACTTACTACACCCTGGTAAAACCATTACCCCACCCCCAGCATCAGGTTTAACAAAAGATAACATACCTGAATCCTTTAATATATTCTTCACTGAAACCATACTTGCCCTAGCACAAAAACATCTCACTGCCAGTGCAACAGATGATCATCCTTCCACTAACCATAGACCCACTTTTAAGCTGCAATCCGCACCAACCTCATACATACGAAAACTACTCTCCCAGTTGAAACCTACAACACTAGGAGCAGATGCCCTCCCCAATGAATTTTTAAAACTGGCAGCAGCAGAAATAGCTGTACCAGTCTCTATACTAATCAACAGATCAATCACTGAACCTACAGTGCCCCTGATTTGGAAATCTGCCTACATTCTACCTCTTCACAAAGGGGAAAGTTCCTATGATATATCTAACTACAGACCAATCGCAATTCTATCCCCACTGGCTAAAATATTAGAAAAATGCATACACCATCAACTAATGTCCTACCTTGCTAACCATGAACTCATATCACAAACACAACATGGTTTTCGTCCAGGTCATAGCACAACCACAGCTCTGCTAGCATTCACAGACACCATAAACCATAACAGGAACAATGGTAAACTTACTTCAATCCTTTTCTTACACATATCAAAAGCCTTTGATATGGTTAACAATAACAAACTCATCTGCTACCTCACAAACCTAGGCTTAGACAACCAATCAGTCTCCTGGTTCAAAAATTACCTTAACAATAGACAACAAGCAGTACAATGGAACAATAACTTGTCCCCACTCATACCAGTCACACTTGAGGTACCTCAGGGATCTATACTGGATCCCCTGCTATTCTCAATTTTCACAAACAATCTCCACTCAGCTGCAAATAGTACTAGCCTTATCCAATATGCAGACAATTCCACTATAATATGCAGTGCCCCAACCGTGGCAGAACTACACAACAAAACCCAGGATAATTTCCATGCAGTCGAAAGCTGGCTTACTGATAATGGCGTCATACTCAACCCCAAAAAGACTAAACTCCTGCTATTTCACCCCTCGCAAAATACCAGTCTTACCCCCACCTTTAATATCCACTCTAAAAATGGGACCCTTATTACACCCAAATCCCACACAAAACTACTAGGTGTTACCATTGATAACAAGTTAAAATTTGATATACACATTAATCTGGCTATCACTGTCATAACCTACAACAACTGGACTGGCTTGAACTACCAAATTTACTAATCTATAATCAATTGATCATCACTCACAAGCTGCTCTCCCAACCATACAAAACACCTTCTTTAAGTAACCTGATTGTGCAGTACTCCTGTTCTAGGCAACTCCGATCCACAGACAAGTTACTTTTAACAGTTACCAGATCCCACAACCATGCCGGTGACTCCCTCTACTCATCTTACATATCCAAAATCTGGAACTCCCTGCCGTCATCCATAACCTTGGAATCTTCCCTATCCAAATTTAAAAAGTCTCAAAAATCATCTTAGCAACAAATGGTTATGTCCATGATCCACACCAGACTAACTCCAGTCTCACTCCAATCCTACTGTAACTCTTGCATTAAACTTATAGCCTCTTGATACCTCTGCATAGCCTTAGTACACCACAATCACATGCACAATGTGATTCTTGGCACTCAGTATACTTTATGCTTGTTTACAAATATATTGATCATTGTATATGTCTTTGCTATAGACTTGTGTGCTCAACTACATAGTCTTATTGCATTTACTGTAATATGTTGTGAATTTTGTTTGTATGTCTTGAACATATGTCTCTTTGGAGCTTTTCTCCCCGGGCCTCCACTGAAAATGGACATGCATCCAGTTGGATTATCCCGGTTAAAAAATGTAAAATAAAAAAAAAATAAAAAAATAATATAAAAGTCATTCTAGCAGTGATTCGTGCGAGTTAAAATTGACAAGTTAAAACTTTGTCAAATTAATACTCAAAGAATTGTACAGTAACATGCAATAACATGTACACAGTAATGCAGAACAAAGTACAGTCACTGGATATGCCAGAACAAGAAAAAGGCATGAGTTTCTGTATTAATGCTTTATTTGTTATGTTGGTAAGTAAACTGACCCAGCACAGACCTTTGTCAGCTATGATCCAGGAAAAAGGCACAAGTGTATGACAAACAGGTATTAAACAAGGTAATAATTCACATGGATACAAGTTAAACATACATTCAACAGCATAACTGTTAACATTATCACAAAAGGAACTATGAAAAGTGAGCTACAGCAGCATTTGCATCAATTAACATTACAATGCATAACTACAGGCTGTAGGATACAATAACACTGGGGTTATGTCAATAGTCAAACCTACCTACCTAAACAGCAGATAAACTCTTTAATTACCCCAAAAATAAAGTTCACCTAAAGCTAACAAATCAGCGGTGAGTGTAGGTTATTAAACCACAGCATGAGAGGTAGTTCTAGGATAAGAAATAAACAAGAAAAGTACTGACTAGGGCCAGCTCATAGTAGCAGCTGCTGAGCTGCAGCTTTCCTAAATGAAAAAAAAGACGGTCAAAAAAACTCAGTTCTATTTTTTTTACTTAAAAAAGCAAACTTTACCATTTTGGGTGCTCAGAATCCTACATACTACTACAAATAATCCAATTTCTATTAAAGAAAAAGAAAAGAAATTGGCTTACTTGATTAGGCCTTTTTCTAGAACTGCCTAGGGTTTGAACCAATAAAGAGTAAATGAAGAATAAGATATCACCCTAATACACATCTTTCTAGTTTTTTTTAACAAAGGAAGAGATATAGCTTTTGTGGAGCCTGGCTGGACTGCCAAATGATGCAAGGTTCATAGGTTCATAGATTAGTACTAGGCTAACTGCCCTTGCAAGCCATTTTAAGACTAGCTAATTATTTCTTGTGGAGATGTCTCATACTGGCACCTCCTGTGTCTGTAGCTGCTGCAGCCAGAATGAAAAATAAATGATTCATGGGCAGTCTCAGTCTCACAGAGGTATGAATGTAGGAAGAAAGTGTGTGTGTGTGTGTGTGTGTGTGTGTGTGTGTGTGTGTGTGTGTGTGTGTGTGTGTGTGTGTGTGTGTCTGTGTGTCTGAGAGAGACTGTAATGGATTGTACTGTATATGTATGTATGTAAGAGTAATGAGACAAAACATATTATTGTAACTATTTATGTATTTATTCATTGATTCATTTGATCAGAATCGGGCATCTGAGGTATATATAGTTAATAAAGTGGCTGTTATTCATGGTCATTGCAGCCATATCTGTGTAAAGGTTGTAATAGGTTGCACTATATGAAAATGAAGCAATAAGCTGAAATATGCTAATGATGTTATTATTTCTTCATCTGATCATAAGCACACACCTGGAGTGAACAGAGTCAGCAGATTACTTGTATTTAGTGGCCATTTATTTGTATGCACACGGAGGGGTTGCAATGGATTGTACATCATGCATCTGTCAGTAAGAAGATGAACTATATTATTTTTTTTATGCATTTATTAGTTCACCTGATCACAATCAGATACCTGAGGTGCACACAGTTAAAATGGCTGTAATTGCTGTGTCTGTGTGTGCGTGTGTGTGTGTCTGCGAGCGCATGCGTGCACATGCATGCATCTGTATGGGGTTGTAGTTAGTTGCACTATATGCATCTGATAGCAATGAGCTAAAATGTATTACTATGTTATTTATGTTTTTATTCTTCATTCACTCATTTGATCACAATCAGATATCCATAGTAAATTGCAATTGGTGGGTAGCTCTTGCGTATCTGCATCGGGGGAGGTGTACAAGAGGCTGGCATTACAATGGGTTGCACTGTATGCTTCTAATTACAATAATCAGAATATATTATTGTGTATATGCATTCATTCATCTGATCACAGTCCAACATCTGAGGTGTACACATTCATTAAAATAAGTGTATCTGGTGAACACGTCTAATTGTTGTGCATGTTGCACTGTTATGTGTGACATCAATAAGCTAGAGCATATTTCTGTGGATATTTGTATATTTATTCATTCAGCTGATCAGAATCATACATCTGAAGTGTGTACAGCAATTAAAATGGCTGTAGGTGATAGGCAAGAGGCAGTACGTTGATAAAAAAGAGTAACTCAGCTATTCTTTGATCATAGTTCAGCATTGTTGAATTGGCTTGACAAAGTTATTCAGTACTCACATTGGACCTGGTGAACTATATTAGTATAATTATTATTATTATTGCTGTTATTTTCCTGTTTGATCACAATTAGACATCTATGTTGCATACAGCAATTAAAGTGGTTATACTGACTGAGTACTGTGATAGCTTATGGATGAACATGACTGTACTCATCTGTTATTTGATCAGTGATTGAGCTGTGTTAGTACATCCCAACATATTCTAGTTAACTCATCACATTAATTTGCTTCTTGTAGCCCACCCCACCCCCTTTAAAATGACCAATTGACACTGGTATTAGCAAAACAGAATATAAATAGACTATGAGGCAACTAATGAAAGACTATGTATGTATAAAGTATGATTTGAAAAAGAGAGGGGAAGAAGATCCTGCTTAAAATCCACATCAGATCTCCATGCAATGTGTAATTTATAATTTTTAAAAAAGGAGATAGGAATGGGATATCACCCAAAATCCATCTCAGATCTCTGTCAAAGCAATGAATCTTTTTACAACAAAAAACACAACCGACCACCTCTACATAAGTCATCAATAGTCAGTATTACTGAAAAAGAGAAAAAAAATAGCACAGCATTTTTGGCATGGGAAAAGCTGTCCTGAACGTCAAGTAACTTAATGGTCACACCATGACAGTGAAATGTCAAACACTTGCACAACGTTAACTTATAAACAAAAGTATGGCATCCAAGGAAGTCATTGTTCCACTGTGTTTGGCATTCATCAGACCTATCACTGAGTACAATGCCCCCTTTGGTATGTACCTAACCAGGCATATCCAGCAACTGGAACATTCAGAGGTTCTTCACTAAAATAACACAGGGTGTAAGTAATGCATACTATGCAGACCACCTCAAGTCCCTATCCCTGTATTCTGTTTCCTACAGGCTTTTGAGGGGAGATCTATGCCTGGCATACAGGGCATTGTCAGAACCCACTCTGATGGACCTCCTGCATATCCACAAAACAAACTGTACCAGAATTACTCATTCTAAAGACTTAAACCTTGCCTGTGATATAAAGAGGATCTGCTGGAGATATAGGTATGTATCCCAAAGACTACCCTGTCTATGGAATAGGCTCCCTATCCATATGAAGCAGAGTTCCTCCCTAACCCAATTCAAGTGCAACTTGGACAATTAGATGGCAAACCAGAAATTCATCCCTGGTTTGGCACCTATATCTCTAATGTAAACATGTAACTTGTAAATGGTTCATCTCCCAGGCCCTTGCTTACACTTATCAAGAGTATCCAAACTTGTCATAGATTTGTGATGCATGGCTAGGCTTAAAAAAGCCCTTCTGGTCATTAGCCTAGTAAACACCTATGAACCTATAAACTGTTTCTGTTCCCCCATGTTGCAGTCTGCTCACTTTCCACCCCATCTTCCAAAAAGTCAACAAATTGAATCTCCAGCTCCCTGACTTTTGCTTTAAAGCAAGATAGTTAGAATAAGAGACCGCATACTTAAAATGAGAGTTTTGCACAAATCAGAGTAACAATAGCAGAACTCATTGTTTATCCTATTAAATGGCTGGAGTCTGACAATTAAAGATCTAATAGAAAAGACTGATAAACTGATGCACTCCCATCCAATTCCAACTACAGAAATCAGAAAGCTTGGACTGTGCAAAGCAATACATGGTTGCTGAGCTGTGAATGGAGATACAACCAAAGCATGATTATTCACATATTTCTGAATACAATAAGGATCTTCTTGTGAATTATTCAATATTTAAAGGAAAAAGACTGTGGAGGGAGTGGTAAAGCTACAGCCAGCTAAAGGTTACATTTCAAACTGTGTTTATCAGAAAATGAAATGTGATTTAGGGCTAAATGAAAGAGAGGATCACATATCTATAAACTGAATTCAATGAACTACAGTTATTTTTGCCACCCCAGATTCATATATTAGAGAGTACAAAAACTGTTGGCAAGGTAACATATTTTATCATTAGTTAAGAAGCATAAGCCAGACTTGTTATTTTACATGGATGGAGTACATTTTCCTGTCCAAAATAAGAAATGGGAGGTTGGCATTATAGTTTAAATGTTTACCTTACTGATACAAGGTGCAGGGTATGATTCTCACATGGGATAATTGACTAGGCTTAAAATGAACCATAAGGGCAGTTAGCCTAGTACTTATCTATGATCCTAAAAGATTGCAAGCAAGAGACAAGGTCAGTGTTAAGTGTCTTTTAATAACATTTCATTAAATTCTGTCACTAAAAGAGGGTTCAGAATAAGAAAGATATATACAATTACAACAATAGTTAAGAGAAAAATATTAGACAGAAAATGCAAAAATTCCTGTGTACATTTCTGGCCTGTTAATATCTGAAATAGATTATGATACACAAAATATATCCTAAACACAAATGTAATGCATTCTGCAACACTCAGGCAATGCAGGGCATTACATGGACTGGCCTCACTGCACATCAGACTGCAACAAACCCCTCATAGGATACAGAGTGAGCAGGACACCACCATCATCACTTGCCTATGATGAGAGGTAGGGTCAGTGGAGGTGAATCTGGCAACCACATAAGCTTGGAAATTAGTGGATGCCAGGGATCACATAAAGACATAGGGGACTTGCAGACTTTGGATCCAACCCAGTTTGGCTTTGTTAAAGGCAGATCATGCCTTTTAAACTTGGTTGACTTTTTCGAAACAGTCACCAAGGCCATTGATGAGGGAAAGGCAGTCCACACAGCCTACCTCAACCTGGCAAAGGCCTTCGACACAATACCCCACTCGGGTATCATTGAAAAACTCATCAGCTTAAAGGTAAACCCATACGTCACAAGATGGGTAGCAAACTGGCTAAGTGACAGAACCCACAGGGTCAGAGTTGCTGGCGCCATGTCAGACTCAAAGCCTGTCACAAGTGGTGTCCCACTCAGTCCTGGGCCCACTCTTGTTCGGCATCTACTTTTCAGAAGTACAAGCAAACACAGGAGGGTTATGGCTGACAAAGTTTGCAGATGACTGCAAACTGGGTGCCATAGTCGAAAACACATCTGACACAGATATCCTTCAGAAGGGTCTCATAGAAACGGATAACTGGTGCCAGAGCCATGGACTAAAGTTAAACGCCAAGAAATGCATAGTCATACCCTTTGGGAAAAACAAGGTTACCCCTAGCTACCATTTAGGTGGCAATCCACTGAGTGCAGAAGAGGTTATCAGGGATCTGGGGACCCAGGTTGACAGTAACCTTTCGTTTGACACTCACGTTGCCAAAGTAGTTAGGAAGACCTTCTACATTGCCCACCAGATCATGAAGAGATTCACATCTAGATCAAGGGAGGTCATCGTTCCCCTGTACTCATCACTCATCAGACCAATGATTGAGTACAATGCCCCATTCGGAATGTATCTGACCCGACACCTGCAGCAACTGGAAAGGCCCCAAAAGTTCCTTACCAAAAGGATAAAGGGTCTCAAAAATATGTCTTATGCTGCTCTATTCAGTCGCTTACCGTCTGCTCAGAGGTGACCTGTGCCTGACATACAAGGCCATGTCCAACCCAGAATTGATGAACATGCTTCACCTCAAAAAATCTAGATCTCTCAGAACTACAAGGGCGGGAGACTTAAACCTTGACACGGTTATTAATAGGACGTGCTGGAGGGACAGATTCATCACCCAAAGGCTCTCTATGCTGTGGAACAAAATCCCGGTACATGTGAGGCAGAGCACCTCGCTGGCCTTGTTCAAGAGAAATCTTGACCAATGGATGGGAGATCGCAGATATACCCCAGGGACTACCTCAGTGTCACTGCTTGACAGAGGCACAGCAAAATAATGGGCATAGTATCCTTCAAACTAAAGGGGTGGCGAAAGCCACAAAACTCTGGGCTAGGCTTATAAATGCCCTTGGGCAGATAGCCTAGTATGAACCTATGAACCTATCACCTCCTCCACTGATGCATTTGGTGTACCACATGACTATTGATGATATGCACTGTGCTAACTATTCATGTTGGATCTGGACAACCCCCCCCCCCCCCATGAGACCGATATTCTCGGGGAGAGTGTGTGTGACTGAGACAATTTCTCTTTATTTAGAAGAGGTTTTGAAGCCATTAATAAAGAATGTCCAAAGTTATATATGTGATACGAATGATTTTTTGAAGATGTTATATCAATGGTATTAAAGTAATGATGTGAATATTTATTTGCATCTATGGATGTTAATTCTTTATTTACGGTCATTCCGAATTTTTATGGTGTTCAGGCAGTTAGAGAGCATTTATGTAGGTTCACTGCCTTTACAGGAAGGAAGACTGAAATAATATGCATGTTGTTAGAAGTAGTTTTGACAAATAATGTTTTTATTTTTGACAACTCTACCATCAATTATTGGGTGTAGCAATGGGTACTTCAATGGGTAATACATACGCCAACATAGCACTTAATCAGTGGGAATGTACATATGGATTTGATCCGACTAGTATTTACATACACAATGTTCTATTTTATAAGCACTTTCTTCATGATGTATTCCTGATTTGGAAAGGGACTAAAACTGGATTGAGTGAATATGTTCATTTTTTAGAGAATGCAACTGACATTTTGAAATTTAAGGTGAAGTACTCTAGAATGGAGATTAGATGTTAGATATAGTGGTGAGAAGACAGGATCATAAGATATAATAGGTTTCTTCACAGGCAAACCATGCACCATATTTAGGGAAATAGTGAAAAGTCAGTTTCTTAGGGTTAGTAGACTTTCTACTTATGTGACATTATGTAATCAGCAGTTGACTAAAGTTAGGCATGAATCTGAAGCAAGGAAATATGATGAGGCTCTCTTGAATGAGATAGATTATGTTACTAAAGAAAGGAAAGGGAAAGCTAGAATGTCCTTTGCTCCACATCGGAAACAAGTTATCTGGAACAAGAAAGTGAGTAACAGTGAGAGATATCACATGATACAGTATTAATACAAATGGAATTATTAATATAGTTAGAAATAACTGCAATATCTTGACTGCCATGCCAAAGTTAATTAAGTTCATTGGCAAGAATCCTAAGTTTGCCTATAAAAAAAGTTAAAATTTAAAACAGAGGATATTCTATAGAGAAATGAATGTGAATAGATCTGAGTCTGTGGGAATTAGAAGGAAAGGAACCTTCCCATTCTATAATTGCACTTTTTGAAAGCATTTGGAATTGGGCACTGTTTAACATTCTAGAGGTTTTTTGAATTTACGTGTTTAGCTACATGTAATACTGAGACTTTGGTTTATTTAGCAGTTTGCATTGTGTGTAAAAGTTTTTATGTGGGCAAGTGCAATAGGAACTTTAAAGAAAAAATATCTGAACATCTATCAGATATAAGAAGAGGTGTGATAACTAATGCTTTAACTAAACATGTTAAAGAACATGGTAGAGCACATACTTTTAAGTTTAGGGAAATAAAAAAAAAAAGATCTTCCCTAATGTAAGAGGGGTGATATATTGAATGTTACAGACGTTGCAGAATATAGATGGATTTTAAGGTTACAAGCTGACAGAGAGCCCTGGCTAAATACATTTGTTAGTTTGAAACCTGTTTTAAAATTTGACAAATGAAAATGAAATAAATATTTAAGAATGTTGTATCTATGCTATTATGTTATTTTTAATTAGTGTTTAGATATATAAGTCTTTGTAAAACTAGTATTTATATTTATACATATGGTGCTGTTTTTTTTTTTTTACTTTGTTTTAAGTGGTAAAAAGGAAATGATTTTTATTGGTTGTTGGGGTTATGTGCTGTGTATAAAATGTTCACTTTAAATATATGTTTATGCACTGATGAGGGGTGTTCCCAAAAGCTTTGCAGTTTTTATCATCTTATTAAGAGTGACAATATAACTTTGTCGTTGAGATCAGTTTCTTTTGTTCTTGGATATGGATACATCCTATTGAGGTTGAACTATGTGACCTTGAAGGGGTACCCTGAGTAGGTACCAATGGGTAGCAGCACCCAATAAAAATCTGTGACCCTGACCACAGTTGTTAGACCATGTTCCAGAATGCAAAACCAATAGTAAATCTGTAATACTTTGCTTCTTCTGATATGGGACAAAACAAGCATGTCCAGTCCCTATCATCATCATGGACATTACAGCCAGTGGAGGCAGACTAGAAGACAGCTGTAACATGTTGCATGAATACATCTATGCAGGCAAAATGTTTGTGGGCGTAAAGCAACTATGAAACAGAAAACTGGAATAATATGTATGCATAGAGACAAAATGAATTACCCTACAACACAGATAGAAATACAAACCCTTTTATGTCAGGTGTTACATTCAGTAACTGTATTGCCTAAGTTAATCCATGATGTGCTAATTAGCCAAGACTTGCCCAAATTCAAAGAGCTATAGATGATATGGAGGGGGGGGGGTATTATAGCCCAGTAAAGAAAAAAGGAATAGGACTAGAAGACACAAAAGGTGTAGGACTAGAAGACACAAAAAGTGTAGGACTAGAAGACACAAAAGGAGTAGGACTAGAAGACACAAAAGGTATAGGACTAGAAGACACAAAAGGAGTAGGACTAGAAGACACAAAAGGAGTAGGACTAGAAGACACAAAAGGAGTAGGACTAGAAGACACAAAAGGTGTAGGACTAGAAGACACAAAAGGAGTAGGACTAGAAGACACAAAAGGTGTAGGACTAGAAGACACAAAAGGAGTAGGAGTAGAAGACACAAAAGGTGTAGGACTAGAAGACACAAAAGGAACTAAGATTAGGCTCTGGATGCAAGGGTTAGATAAACACGAAACTGAGTCATACCTGAAATCTACATAATTTCAAATCATAAAAGACATTTGTGTGGATATTGACAGAGAAGGCCCATAGCTAAGATATCATTAAGGAAGTAGCTGTAAAATCTGCTAAAGAGACAGATGAATCTCATAATGAAGGGAAAGATAAAAGGAGAATTTGAAGAGAGTCCCAAGTTTCTCCCTGATACACCAAAGCAGAGAGTCAATCAGAAACAGAAGCAAGACTCTTAACGATCAAGAAAGTAAGATATATATTGAAGAAGAGAAGGGGAAACAAAGAAATACTCTAACAGAAGAAAACTATATTGTGAGATACCTTTTATACAGAATGAAGTACATGAAGGGGAAAATAGGCCAAGGCCTCCACTTTATGTCAGAATATTGATAAAAATAATGATGACTTGGTTAACCTCCGAATAAGTCATGTCCAGTTTTAAGAATGTCCCATAGTTCAGACAATGCACTAAGCTCAGAAAAGTTGAAGAGTGAATATAGCAAGAGTAGACAGTGAAATACACAACAAAATAGAATGACCCCACTCCACTCAGTATGTTTAACTAAAAAACAAGCTGACTACAAAGTAAGTAAAAGAAAAAGAGGACATACTGAGACAGGTATTAGTTTCAAGGTCTTTTAGAACATTAATAATTAAGTTAACACAGAGCCACATGTTGAGTGTTCATTTAGGAATGGATAAGACAAAAACTAGTATTTTGGCCAGATTTTATTATCCTGGTTTTGTGATGGACTTTGAAATTCTAGGCAAGCTGCACAAATATGTTCTAAGGACAAAACCCAACCTATGACTTAAGAATCTTTTTATAGGCTTACTTTTTATGGAAATCCTATTTGAAAGAATAGCAATGGACACTGTAAGTTAACTTAAAAAGTGAGGAAGGCCATCAAAATATCTTGGTAATTGAATGAATTATGCTACAAAATTTCCTGAGGCAGTATAACTGCAAAGACTTAATGTTAAGTTAATGCAAAATCTACAGAAAAAACTAATACTGCCTTTTCCAGAGTAAATCTCCCAAGAAATTCATAGTAACCAAGACACATCTTTTATGTCCAAAATAATGCATGAACGTTGGCATTTTTTAAAGTGAAACCTCTGTATACTACAACCAGATAGATAGGCTACTTGGTTGATTTAATACACTGTTAAAGCTTATGTTATGATACACTATTAAACTGGATGGGAAAATTGGGTCCAGCTATGCCACGTCTTCTCCTTACTATGGGAAGTACCTCAAGCCTCATCTGGATTCAGACCATTTGAACTTCTATACATCTGGCCACCATATCGAAGCCCGGGCTCCTTCCTCTTGCACTGTATATCTAACATATGACCTCATCCTGAAGGTAGTAGGAGGTGCTTGAGGAATGTACGGGGTGTGAATTTCCTCAGGACTTTCTTGCCCTAGAACAAGGAACTGAAGCAGAAGGAGAGGTAACTAAACACATATGCACAAATCAAAAGGAGAGGGGTAAAAAGGAGCGCACTTGTGCCCTAAAATTCAAAGACATAAAAAAGGGTAGAAAAAGGTGAGATGTAATACAACAACAGTGATCAGTCGGACATCAACTGTTTCATACCTCTCAACTGTGCAGATTTTCACAGATGGTCCAGAATGTTGCCTCATTTTTTTTATATTTAATTTATTTATTTAACATTTGTTTACCGGGAAAGTCCGACTTGGAACAAAGCCAATTTTCAGCAGAGTCCTGGGGAGAAACGCTCCAGACGCATGTCTTTATACATTTTTGCAACATTCCTCAACATTTACAATTTTCTGGCAAATCATTGAGGACCAAAGTAAATAAATACTGACACATTTGAGTTTCAGATTATATATCCTTCAGAAAATGAATGTTTACACAAAATCTATTATTCTACTTTCTAAATTTATAAGAGGAATATCTAAAATATGTCTCTATTTTTGGCCTGTCTCCCCTTCATTATTTCATCCTTTGTCCAGATTTCTTCTGCTAAGACATCTGTTCTGATAGATTCTTACACAACTGTACTATGTCCTTCCTTGGATCACTGTTGGCAGTATTACTAACAGAGATTCCCAAACTTGCTGAAGAAGAAAAGGAAAAAGAAGGCTGAACTGACTTATGTTCTAAAATGCCATGGAGAGCAAACTCTTCTCTAGTACTAGAAAAAAAACATCAATTTTGTAGTGTTTAATGAACATGTAAATAGAAGGCCAAATTACTGCTTCAAGGATAGATCTAGAATCCATACCCTTTAAGAAAGGCACAGAAGAGGTTGCAGCTCTATTAAAATGGGCCTGGGACCTGAAATTGGGTTTGCCATGGAAGGAATAACAAAAGGAAATGGCTTTAGAAATCCAGTTTGAAATAGTCTGCTTAGAAACTTTGAAATCCAAGTTCTTGTCCAGAAAACATATAAAAAGTTTGTCAGATTTCCTGAGATTTTTGGTCTTATCCAAATAACATCTGTGCTGTGTACATCCAAAGAATGCAATATTCACTCCTTTGTTCTGAGGAGAATAGAAGGAGGTAGATGCTGATGGTCTGATTTACAGAAATCTCACTGACCACCTTAAGCATGAAGGTAGGGTTAATTCTAAGAGTTGCCCTGTCCTTACGGAAAATGAGGCATGGTTGAATGGCCATCAATGCTTGTAAGTCAGGCATCCTTTTAGCAGAAGTCACCAGCAAAACAGTTTTAGAATTTTAGAGACAAAGAGGCAGCAGGCTCAAAAGAAGCTAGGGTAGATTTTTCCAATACATAAGTCTGATCCCATGAAGGGGGAATGGCTCTTCTTAGTGGTCTGATGCGTAGGAAGCCTTTCAGGAATGGTTTGACCTCAAATGAGTACAAAGTGCTGGATTTAGAAAGAGGTAGGCAGGCAGGGATGGGTGACAGATGCATTTTGATTAAAGTAAATGCCAGTCCAGAACTGAGCAACTCACACAAATAAGAAAGAATGTTAGAAATACCAAGTTTAGAAGGGTTCTGATTACTTCTGTGGCATCATAAAGAGAATCCTTCCTATTTAGAAATATATGATTTCATTGTAGTCAGTTTTCTAGCATTCTGTAGTACCCTAAGCATATTCACAGTAAAGTAACGCCTAAATGGAATTACAATTCTTATCACAGAATGATCCTGATGAAGTCTTTAATTGTGGAATGAAAGCACTTAATAGTTTGCATTAAAAGTTTGTAATAAGCATTTCTTCAGTAACATTGGTGGTTATTTTTTAGATGATTATTGTATTATTAGTCATCTTGGCAACCAAGCCCATATTTTAAATTAGTAAAATCCTACCATTGCTTCTCAGGATCCCTAGATAGCTTGAAGGAAAGCAGATGGCTTCTTATATGGGTTGTCTGCTTGCACAAAATGCAGTGACAGACTTCTAACATACCTTTATCAAGGCACCAGGAATATCTTCCCTAACTAAGATCTGAGGTATGCTCTTAGGTTTCTCCAAAGTAATAAGCTGTGGTGTCCCCTTCTCATCAGAAAACAGGTTGGATGTGATGAATGTGCAAGAAGGCTGTACCATATTGGCCTCCTATAATAATAACTGAGGGAGTAGCTGACAGAACAGAAAAGTCCCAGGACTCATTAGGAGACACAATTGAGATGACAGCAGCAGCCTTGAGCTTTGTTTTCTGGCTTTGTTTTCAGAGGGACATCAGGGTACAAAGGCTCAGAAACCATTTTATTTATTTATTTATTTTACATTTGTTGACTGGGCTAGTCTAACTGGATATATGTCCATTTTTAGTAGAGGCCCGGGGAGAAAAGCTCCAAACTAACCACAGTTATAACAAGGTTAAATATTACAGTAAAATAGCTAACAAAATAGTAAGTAACTAGGTAGTGGATTACAATAAAATAGTAAATAGTTATATCAGATATGTTGTATTGTACATAAAATGACAAAAAACAGAAAATAGGACATGACTCTTCAGAGGAGTAAAATACTTAAATGTTACAGTAGTTTTACTGTTCACTTTTCATTTATGCTAAACAATATTGTCTAGATTAGAGTAGAAACTGGGAAGTGGTAGAAATAGATGTGAAACTCTAGTCAGGGTTAGTAAAAGGGCATAGCCAGTGTGTTCTATGGAATAATTTGAGTTTTTGTTTGAAGAGGGGTAGGGAAGGAAGTAATGTAAGTTCACTAGGTAGAAGGTTCCAATTTTTGCCAACTGTGTTTGAAAAGAGAGAGTCACCTGCCATGTTGTTGGACTTGTTTATGCTAATGCTTATGTTTAAACTAATAGTTTATTAGAAGAGCGTAAGGTATTGAGATTTTTATAGGGGATTATAAGGTTGGAGAGTATTGGAGTTTTGTTTAGATCATTGAGGACCTTATGGGCTATGGTAAGTTGGTTAAACTGAAGCTGATTCTGTAGTTCAAGCCATCCAAGTTGTTTTAGATTGTGACAGTGATGGGTTCTGAAGGGGTTACCAGTGACAAATCAGCAATGTTGTTATAGGAGCTAGCTAGTTTGAGCATGTTGCTTTTAGTTAGGTTAGTGTAAATTGGTGAGGCATAGAACAGTATAGAGATTAGAAGTGATTGGGCAATAGTGGTTCTAGTTGTAGAGGTAAGGAAGAGTCTAATCCTATATAGGGAGCTCATTCTTCTGTTAACTTTTTTTTAGAGTGTTGTTAATGTAAAGGTCAAAGTTAAGATTGTTATCTATTGTAATTCCAAGGAGTTTAGTGTTGGAGTCAGGAGAAATGAGGATACCATTATTAGAGATGACTGAGAAGTCTAATGGTGTGGACTTACGAATAGGAGAAAAGAGTAGGAGTTTTATTTTTTTGGGATTCAAGAGGAGACAACACTTTAAAAAACATGATTCTACTGTGTTAGACACCTTCTGAGTTATAGATTGTAGTTCAGAAGACGATTTGGCTGTGCGAATAAGTGTGGAATCATCTGCATATTGTATGCAAGTAGCTTGTGGAATAGCTAAATGCAGATCATTTATAAATATGGAGAAAAGTAGAGGGCCTAGAATTGATCCCTGGGGGACACCCAAGGTGACAGGTAGGAGGGATGATAGATTATTCTCCCAGAGCACTGCTTGCTGCCTAATGCTGAGGTAGGAAGTGAACCATTGTATTCCTAGTGAGTCAAAAGAAAGTGAATTTAGAATATTTATAAGAAAAGGGTGGTTAGCCATGTCAAAAGCTTTTGAAAGATCAATAAAGAGAGCTGAGGAGAGAATGTTATTATTATTACGGTTTCTGTTGATAGAATCAGTAAAGGAAAGAAGGGCAGTAGTGGTGCTATGGAATGGCCTAAAACCATGCTGGGTATTGGCTAGTAATTTATGCTGAATTAAATGGTCCAGTAGCAGGTGATGAATGCATCTTTACATGATTTTAGCTAAAGGAGATAATAAAGCTATAGGTCAGTAGTTGGAGTATTCATTTGAGTTACCCCCTTTATGTAAAAGAATAATGTGAGAAATTTTCCATATGTCTGGGATGGTTCCTTCGTTAATGGTTCTATTTATAAGAATCGATATGGGATAGGCTACAGATGTAGCTGCTTTTTGCAAATATTCAGCTGGGATCTGGTCAGCAGAAGGAGTACAAGGCTTCAGTTTTTGGATGAGTTTGAAGATAAAATTAGTCGAAATGGGTTGTAATTTGAAATTGGGAACAGGGCTATATTGGGGATAAGAAAGCTAGAGTTATCAAGGGATAGTTGGCTGGCCAGGGATTGTATGGCCTCAGTAAATAATGTGTTAAAGGTGTTAGCGATTTCGATTGGGGTCTGTTGGGCTTGGTGTACTGGAGTGACCAGAGTTCAGGAGTCTATTGATATTTGCCCATAATTTCTGTGGATTATTTTGCTGTGTTTGCTGCATTTTATAGTATAAGTTTTTTTTATCTGAGAGTATTGCTTTTTTTGTCAAATTTCTCAGTTGTTTTAAAACTTGTTGATCTGCTGTAAGTTTAGTACTTCGCCACCTATCCCATGTTTTGTTTCTGAGTAGGATTTTTTGCCTGGTTTCTTTAGAAAGCCAAGGAGCTGGTTTTGATCTAATTCTAATGGTACGCTTAGGTGCATGGTGGTCTAGGATAGTTAAGAATTTAGAGTTGAAGCATTTGACAGCCTCTTCAAGTGGTAGGCCTTTTAGGGGAGACCAATTACAAGCAGTAATTTCACTTTGGAATAGCTGTATGTTAAAATGCTTGTTGCTCCGAATTGAGAGAAATATTGTGGGTTGGCAATATCAATCTTTTCCCTGATTATGTAGGTCAGAGAATGGTCACTTACATCATCGGGGGAGGTCCCTACCTTATACATTTGTTGAAAGTTGTTTATAAGAATCCAGTCTAAGGTAGTCTCTTTTTTATTTGGTTTGTTAATTCTAGTGGGGGAGGTAATGGTTTGAGAGAAACCATGAAGGTTAATATGGGAAGTAGGATGGTCAGTATTGATGCTCTTCCAATCAATATTGAAGTCACCTAGGATTATGGTTTCTTGAGGGAAGGATGATGTGACCCAACAAAGTATATTCTCTAGTGCAGTGATGTTGTTCCCAGGAGGTAAATAGATACAGATAATATTAATGGATTTGTTAGAACTGATCTGTATTTTAGAGATGAGTATTTCAGCATTATTTTCCAAAGGAGGGTTGTAGGGTGAAGAGGTAACTACTAGGCCTTCTTTGAATAGAATTGCTACTCCCCCACCCTTTCTTTTGTTGCAGTCACATCTCAGTATATTATAGCCTGGAGGTGTGATTTCATTATCATGGGTTCCAGGTTTTAACCATGTTTCTGTTAGGCAAAGGATGTCAAAGGAGTATACATCCAGGAGAGTATGCAGGTGGCCCACTTTATTATTTAAGCCTCGGATATTTAGATGAGAAACTAGGAGTGAGTTGGGAAGTTTGGTAGGGGACAGTGAGGTAGTGGGATATGGAGTATGAGAGTTAGTTGTATGGATATTGGCTGGGCATGGATTAGGGTGGATATCTCCATCTTCTAAGGATAGCCTTTTCAGTCTAAGTAAAGGATTTTACATATTACTGATTAGATATTAAACTTTCCTGGTTATTATATTATTATATTTAATGCGGGCTAGTCTGTGGTACTTTGAATGAAGGTAGCTTGGTGTGGAAGTTATATTTATATGCTGGTGAGAGGCATTGAGCGATTGTATGGTTGTATGTTTATAAGGATAGTGAAGATGAGAAAAATGTTGATGTGTAAATGAGGTTAAGAGATAAGATGAGGTGAGAACAATTATAAGTGTAGGAATGAGAAGAGTTTTGGTAGGAGTATATTTAGCTAATGTGGGCATAATGCTTGGTCAGATAATGGGAGTTAACAAATAGGTAGGACTGATAAAAAGTGAATTAAAGATATAAGAGTAGGTTAAGTTTCTTTAAGTCTGAGTTTATGATTGGATATGTGGAGGAAGGGTGTGGTGTAAAAGGTTAGGTTGATAGATTAATTTCATTTGTCGGATTTGGAAAGAGGGTGTGGCTATGAGGTATAAGTCTAGGGCCTCTGCATGAGCTCCTTAACTTCTTTTTTCAAGGTAAATTTTTAAGAGAGATAGATGGCCATGTAGTTTTAGAAACAAATCAGTGACAGATAAAATAGTCTTTATATATATGATCAGCACCTAAGCAAAAAATGACACTAAATGATGGTCACTTTGAGGAACTTGCCTCTCACAACTGCAGTTTCCCCTTTTTGGTATGTTCAAAAATTTGGTTAGAAATAGAAGGAAAAAAGAGAAGAGAGGTGAAGAGGAGAGGAAAGTTCCCCAAAATGGACACTTTTCTGCTCAATGGCTAAGGAAAAGGCATGAATCACATGTCTGACAGACCAAAGTTGAAGTGGTAGTTCAGTGTTCAGACTGGTGATAAGAAAGTTCTGAGGTAATGAATGCGGTATGTCCCTTATGTACCTCCCAGCTCATTCAGGCTTAGGTCACACATCAGATACACAGAGTGAGAACAAGGAACCCAGGCTTTGGTATGCTGGCCAGATGAACATCTATTCCTGACAGGATATCCCATCTGTTAGTACTACCGCAATAGTGATCCACAGAAAGACATCAACAATGTCTCTAACAAAAGAACATATGCATTACAAAGACATGCATCTGGAGCATTTCTCCCCGGGCCTCCGCTGAAAACAGGCTCTGAGGAACCTAGTCGGACTTTCCCGGTCAACAAATGATAAATAAATAAATAAATAAATAAAATATGCAGAGAACACAGCCAGTTCAACAAAGAGCACACAACAAAAATGCTTTGCTCAGACAATTCAAAACCAGGGGATAAAGTGCTTGTGTTAATACCCACTGCTGAAAATATGCTGTTTGCAAACTGGTAAGGACTTTTTGAAATTGCAGGTAAGGGAAATTAGTCATAAGCTGAGATAAGTGGGGGAGAGGGGGGACTGGAACATTTCTACTGCATAAATGTTCTGAAGCCTTTTAAAGAAACTGAAGTTTCTATAGTAATTGTTCTCGCTGGTCCTTGCAGTCTGCCCCAAAAAAATAGATAAGACATTATCAGTATCTCAGAAGGAAGTAGCAAAGGAATTTGTACTTAAGAATAATGGCATAATTTCAGATTTATTTATTTTTTTATTTAATTATTGCTTCTGTTTACCAGGAAAGTCCAACTGGGAACAGGACTCATTTTCAGCGGAGGCCCAGGGAGACAGGCTCCAATGTACAAACAACAGTAATAGACAGATTGGCACTAATATTTGAAAGGCAATAATATACAATAGTTTTTAGGTTTTTCAAAAGAACTGCATTTCAGGTTTTATGAAATACACAGAAACCCATACATTTGCTTTTTTCAACAGAAAGCAATATAATTTACAAAAAGTATAGTGGTGAGAGAGCTAGAGTTGGGAAATAAAGACAAGTTTTGTTGAGGGTGAAGACTTATAATCAAAAGGGAGAAAAGAGAATAAATTACAGTAGAGGTCAGAGGAGTTCCAGGTTTTTGACTCTTGATGGGAGTAGAGGAAACAGCCTGCGGAGTTATTAAGTTCTGATATATGTAGACGGTCTTTGTCAGAGGAGTGCAAGCTTCTGGGTGAGTTGTATGGTTTTACAAGGTTGTCTAGAGATGGACACTCATTTTATTTGTTTATTAGATTGTGGATAATAGAGAGATACTGGTGAAAAGTTCAAGCCACTGGAGGTGTCTGACGGCCAAACAGTCATGTGTTCTATGGGAAAGTAACTGCAAATTTTGTGACCTTGTTGTAGCACTGCTCAGATTTGCTTAGTTGATGTTTGTCAGTATTGGTGCTGATTAGAGGATAGTCAGTAGTAGGAATGTAATGATGATATGACATCTTACTGTGTTAGACAGGGTTTTGCCCTATGTGGTGTGTTTTTTTCACTGTGTGATGACTGCGGATGTGAAACATTTGATCTTCATCAATGTAAATCCCTAGTACTTTGGCTTGTGTGACAAGTTCTATGTTGGCTTTGTTGAAGTCTTCGTGAAGGATGCTGTCTTTTTTGCAAGGTGTTTGGAGGTGAAGATAATTAGTTTTGCTGTGTTAGGGTTTAGGAACAGCCAGTTTTCTATAGATGTAATGATCAGTTTTTGAAGGGAATCAAGGTTGTTTGCTGAGCAGATAATGAATGGTATAATCATCTACCTACTGTAGTAAGGTAGCATTCTTACTGCCTATGTTAAGGTCATTATCAAAGATACAGGTGCAACACCAACCAATTAGGACCAACACACTGTGCATAATCCATAAAACTTAATTCTAAAACAAACATAAAGATAAAAATGAAATAAAAGGAATTAACGCTTTCAGGCTTAAAATCAAATAGAAAATCAGTTCAACAGCTTAAATTCTTATGGACCCAGTCTCTGTAGTGCTCATAACCCAGGCAACATGTCAGTTCTCAGTTCAATAAATACAAGTGCATCAGCCTGAATGGGCGTAGGCAGCAGAATGGATCTTTGATTGGTTGAATTCATATCCTGGAGATTAACTTGGTCTTTAAGGGATTCATCCTGTAATAACAACAATAGAAAATGAGTCATCCAGATATGTCCCATAGCCTGGTCTGCAAGGCTATGGAACGTATCATCATGGAACTTATAAACAATGACACTGGTAATCTCCAAACTCTGGACCCCACCCAGTTCAGGTTTGTAAAAGGCAGATCATGTCTCCTAAACCTGACAGACGTCTTTGAAGCGGTCACCAAAGCCGTAGATGAGGGTAAGGTGGTTCACACAGCCTATCTAGATCTCACCAAGGCTTTCGACACCACCCCCTACTCTGGAATTACAGATAAACTCACTAAACTAGGTATAAATCCCTATGTCACAAGATGGGTTGCCAACTGGCTCACTGATAGAACCCACACTGTGAAAGTAGCAGACTCCAAATCTGACTTCAGACCAGTGACAAGTGGAGTACCATAGGGTTCAGTCCTGGGTCCTCTCCTGCTTGGTATCCCTGAAGTACAAGCTGTTAGATATTATGAATATAAAGCTGAAATTAATTCTGTTGTAAATATGCTGAAAGAAAAAGTTTGCTTGAATATATGTATAGAGTTTACAATGTGCATTCATACTATATGTATAACAGACAGGCTTCTCTTCACAGCATCAGAAAATGCCTAACAAAGCAATACTGGAAAACAAGCATTACATTATTTTCTCATGTTTGTAGAACAAATATCTATTAACAGACATCCTTTTTTATAAATTCAGCAATACATGATGTTTTTCCAGTAGGAACAGCTTATACAGATGTTTCCTTTCAGAATGGCATCCTCACATCAGCAAAAGTGCTTAAATCACAAAAGGACAATAGAAAAGTCTAAAAACAGACATTGTGACTTCCCACATAAGGCCAGAAAAATATACCAAGAGGAAATGTGTGCGTGACTAGCTCTGTATATAGCAATTGTAGTAATTCAGTTATGTGAGAGAAGGACAGAGAGAGGTATTTTGTAGAAGTCATCATTCATATCTGTAATGAAGGAAAACTTTGTAAATATATGCTACAAATCTGACAGACTACGTGTGGTTTGTTATAAAATAAGTTATCTGTAACTGTGCTTATAGCTGCAAAATATATTTCTTTATCAGTGTGCAATTTGAAAGGCTTGGTGCTTTAAACAGACTACAGATGGAGTCATGCAGAGCTATGTTTCTCTGATTCAGCAGTAAACAGCACAGCAAGACTGTGTCTTAAGAAGACTTCAAATCCCACAGCAAGCAAGCAGCGAGTAAGCAGAGCAGCTCAATATAATTTTTCAATGGTGACCCTTTGACAACGTTCCTAGCCTGTATCCAAAAACAGGGGGAATGAATGGGTAATGTCACTCCTGTAAAAGCACAGTAAAGTTTATGTGAAGTACTTCAGATTTCTACAGTTTTCAACAGTTTGTAGCAATACAGTTTAATAGACGTCTAAATCCGGTGAGACGGCATTGCAGGAAGGTGGAGCAGTTCCATAAATTCTCCAGAAAAGGTACAAGATGAAGTTGTAAGACTGAATCTGCCAGTTTTGCTGTACCAACTTCACAAGTGACTACAAAAACTTTTCAACCATCTACAGTAAAGCAGCTTGGCCATCTGCCTGTCTGTTGACTGGTAAGAAAATTATTCTGTGTTACATACAGTATGAATGCCATAGAGGTAATAATAATAACATAATAAATGTATATACAGCATATTAGGAAATGTAAAACCTTATTAGGGCAAGTTAATAGTAAGGCATTATGCAAATGGATTGCAATTTGATAGTAAGGCATTATGCAAATGGATTATAATATTTGACTGATATCTGAAATAAAGTCATGTGTGGTATAAAAAGTTTATTGTGTGTACAATGTCATAAAAATACAGTGCATGACATTATCCAAAGGTTAGACTGTACAGACAAAAATTGTAAAGGTAAAGAACAAAGAAAAGTTAATATGTTGACATTATATTCAAATGTTAGACAGTTATGTTCTGTCACCAGATGCAAAAGGTTTATTTCAGAGTTGCAACAACAGTCAAATCAGTTACTGATAGAAACTCTAGTACATTTTGTTACAAAGAAATGTAATAAACTTCTAAAAGACAGACACAATGAGTTCAGGAAGCTTAGACAAGTTATACACACATCTTTTCAAAAGTGCATAGGAATTTCAAATTCAGCAGAACAGCTTACTAAAGCATGTCAGAAAGACCATGCAACATCACAGGAAATTCAACAGCAGTTGCAGGATAAAGGAAATAAATTAGCTCAACTGGCAAAGACTGGGAATTTCTTGCATACACAGTTAATCTGTGCAAAATAAATATATTTTATAATATGTTTATGTTTTGAAAATGGTTAAGCATGCATGCTAGGATGGTAGGGACATGACATGCTTGTATAAAGATATACATATACAAGACATACATGCATGTGTGTTCTTTTCATCTAGAGTACATTTGTTTACAATGCACAAAAGCAAAAGGCAGACAACAGCAAATATAAATAAACATATGTTATAATTGTATAGTAACACCAAACAGTTAAAGTTCTGAATTTTAAAAGTAAATAAAATCACAGATGGTATTAGTCAAATAGTTTTTGTAAAATTAATGGCAGGACAGTTAAATAGATAAATAAATAAAAAATACTGAAATACATGTAAGGTAATTATAAAATAATGTCTATTTATGTTGTATAAATGCATAGTTATGCAAATCACAATCACATTAAAGGAAAAATGCCAAAAGAATTAATTATAGTTTATAGAGTATAAAATCTGAGCTCAGACCTTCCTAGACTGAATGAATAGTTACAGGAAATGTTGGAAAGATCAGATAAACAGCAATACTGATTGCCAGACAAGTAGCTTGAGTTTTTCTAAAGCATCATTGTTATTAAAACATAATTGTTAAAATGTTTACAGGCAACACTATTTGCTATAAAGTCACAATTGTGCATAGATGTCACTGATAATGTTTGCAAGTAAATGTTAAAAGAGAAGAAAAAACTCAGTTGCATCAAGTACAGCCAGCAAATGGGCTATAGTATATATACAGTTCAAATCAATTGTGCAGGATGGTGTAAATACCTACTAGAGGTAATATACAGTGAAAGCTTTATTTAGTAACCTAATAAAATAAATGTATAACCAAAGTGTTGGACTGACATACATTCTATTCTCACAGCATAGGGCAGGTAAACAGTGCTGAAGTACTACAGGGGGAGGGGCACTTTCTCAGTTTTACACTGACTGTATAAGCAGTACTGCACAAGGGTCTGAAATAAAGCTACAGAAAAAATAAACAACAAGGGTCTGAAATAAAGCTACAGAAAAAATAAACAACAAGGGTCTAAAATAAAGCTACAGGAAAAAATATCTCATTCCTTTTTGACAATACTCTGTTATGGGGGGAAAAACAGGTATTAGTGTATTAGAAATACTGGTAAACTGGATTAAACCTGACAGGATAAGATATTTTACAAGTTGTTAATAGCTATCATAATGGTTATTATTGTATTGTTTAGAATTACATTGTATTTACAACCTGTTAAGTTATAAAGCTATACAAGAGATGGTTTAAAAAACAAGAGATGATTTAAAATTACTTTATTAAAGCTATACAAGAGAGAATAAAGATATGCAAAATGCATAAATGTTTCTAATAGCAATAATGGTCACTATTTTTAATATGTTTTTGGCAAAACAATGTTGGTATAAAAAAGCATGAATATTTTTAATTGCTGAGTATGTAGTTTAAAATAACAGGACATATGGATATGGTATCAATTCCACTAGATATTTCTAAAGAGACATAAAAAATTTCCAAGATTTTGCTCAATATTAATGTTATTAATTTTTTAAGATTAGACTAAATGTACTTTACAGTCTTTGTATGTACAAATGCAGAAAAATTCAGTACAAATGAAATTAATGTCTAGTAATGAATATGTGTGAAAAAAACATATTTAAAGAAAACAATGGGTCCAGGATACCTACTAGATTGAAATGCATAAATAGCAAACAGTCTGTGTAAATACATACTGATCAGGATACATTGTAATAAGTTCAAAAGTAATTTGTCAAGTTGTAATATCACTGGTTTTACCCCAGTAAAATAATTGCTTTCAAATATTTATTATCTAAGCCCAGTTCAGTACTTTACCAAGATGTTAATGGGCAGTTCAAAGACATGACCACAATGTTATGGTTAAAATGACATTAAAACTGTATATTTTCAGCAGTGTATAAATGCTTGCAGTAACACATAGTTATTGTCTCTTATAGTTAATTCAACAGTTGCAAAGAGTTAATGAAACAATTCTAAGTCATAAATTAAATGTTGTGATTGCAAAATAATAAATTAATCAAGCAAAATTAAAACAGACACAGCTCATAACTGATAAAATATTTTCACAGAATGGTCTGCAAAAGAAAAAGTTGTTAAATACATTCAGGTTTGGTAGTAATACATGTTTTCTTTGTATTAACTATGTAAAATTGCATTTTGACTTGTATCAAAAAAGACTAAAGGCTTTATATAAAAATAATGTGTTTTTTATACAGAATGTTTTGAGTATGTTTAAAAACAGAGGGAATTGTTAGATATTATGAATATAAAGCTGAAATTAATTCTGTTGTAATTATGCTGAAAGAAAAAGTTTGCTTGAATATATGTATAGAGTTTACAATGTGCATTCATACTATATGTATAACAGACAGGCTTCTCTTCACAGCATCAGAAAATGCCTAACAAAGCAATACTGGAAAACAAGCATTATATTATTTTCTCATGTTTGTAGAACAAATATTTATTAACAGACATCCTTTTTTATAAATTCAGCAATACGTGATGTTTTTCCAGTAGGAACAGCCTATACAGATGTTTCCTTTCAGAATGGCATCCTCACATCAGCAAAAGTGCTTAAATCACAAAAGGACAATAGAAAAGTCTAAAAACAGACAATGTGACTTCCCACATAAGGCCAGAAAAATATACCAAGAGGAAATATGTGCGTGACTAGCTCTGTATATAGCAATTGTAGTAATTCAGTTATGTGAGAGAAGGACAGAGAGAGGTATTTTGTAGAAGTCATCATTCATATCTGTAATGAAGGAAAACTTTGTAAATATATGCTACAAATCTGACAGACTACGTGTGGTTTGTTATAAAATAAGTTATCTGTAACTGTGCTTATGGCTGCAAAATATATTTCTTTATCAGTGTGCAATTTGAAAGGCTTGGTGCTTTAAACAGACTACAGATGGAGTCATGCAGAGCTATGTGTCTCTGATTCAGCAGTAAACAGCACAGCAAGACTGTGTGTCTTAAGAAGACTTCAAATCCCACAGCAAGCAAGCAGCGAGTAAGCATCCATATAATTTTTCACAAGCTAACACAGAAGGTCTTTGGCTAATGAAATTCGCAGATGACTGCAAGCAAGGAGCCATAATTGAAACTCCTAATGATGTGGACATCCTACAAAAGGACCTCACTGAGACAGATGCCTGGTGTCAAAGCCATGGCCTCAAGCTCAATGCCAAAAAGTGCATTGCCATCCCTTTTGGTAAAAACTCTGTACCCATGAACTACCACATAGGCGGTACTCTACTTAACACCAAAAGTATGATAAGAGACCTTGGGATACAGGTGGACAGTAGCCTCTCCTTTGATAATCACATCACCTACTTCTGGCTTGTTGTTTAAATCTGGTGGCTTTTGCAGTTGCCCGCCCCACTGTAGATTTGATCTGGGGCTCTCCCCCAGTCCCATCTCTTTACCACATTCTACCAAATAAACTCTTTCTGCACTTGCTTTTAGTCCTTTTTAATTTAATTGCATTTTTTTTAAACTGTGTTTGGTCTAATATTGCTATATACTCAACTGTGCTAGCTTGCACTGCATGTGGATTGTTTTTACTGCTGTTTTAGCTACTTTTCTGTAAAAACAAATTATAAAAACTGTAATCCTGTGTCCTACCTTTCCTGTAACTAGTGTTCCAGATACAGATTTTCTGTATCCAGGACTGTATGTAAGTTAGTTTCTGAGCCCCCCAAGCCTTTCTGTGTTGGAGGGAAGCCTTCTAGCATATCAGTGGGAGTGGTAAGCACTAGGTAACCTGTCTACCACATAAGGAGTGGTTCTGGCCAAAAATTGTAGTTATTGGCCATTTGGGCAATCTTTTCTATCTCTCTCAACTTTCTGATTTGAAAGTCTGCATTTGTAACTCATCTAGTGCAGATACAGGTTCTTAGTTTTAGCACTTAAATTTGCTTATTCGTGCTCAGCACCTGTTCAGAACTTGTAAGCACTAAATAAGCTACTAATTACTGTAGCACTCAGCCTTCCTCATTATCTAGAGGAAAACAGTTTTTGTACTTACTTTTCTCACTTGCTTAGAGAAAAACAGCTCTTGTACTCACTTTCCTCACTTATCTAGAGGAAAACAGTTTTTTATTCAGGCATGTAAAAGGCTCAGCTCCCAGTGTTCTGTCCTGTCTATCTGATGAATCTGGGCATCTTGAGGCAATGTAGAAATTGCCTCATGTACACAGACAACCCTCTCCTCCTACCACCCAACACTACAACCTGTGAGAGATGTACTTATCTAGCCAAACGGAGGTAAAGCTCTCTCCAACCAAGACTGAACTTGACAGTCAAGAGGAGAAAGTAAACTTTTGCACCACACCACACTCATCACATAGTCTCACTAAATCTACACCACCAAAATCCACACATAGTAACACAAAAACATTCGCAGAGGCTCTCAATAATAATCTGTCTAAGCAACAGAGACCTCCAAAGCAGAAACGCAAGCAACCTCCATCCCCCAACACAACCCAAATGACACATAGCCCACAGACTCAGTGTGCCACTCAACCACAGCCAATAAGGCAAAACAACGTACCCAACACACTAGTCATAGGTGTCTCTATAGTCAGGCACACTGATGTCCCACTCACCAGGCTAAACAAGGGGAAGGTTACTGTCAGCTGCCTGTTGGGTGCCAGGATCTGCCACATAACCCACACACTCATGTCACTCCACAACAAGTACAAATATGACTCTGTCATTGTCCATGTTGGTGTGAATGACCTGAGATGTACCTCCCTGGACTACATGAAAAGGGACATGGAAGAGCTCTCCAATCTTGTAGCCCAGGCAGGTATGACCCTAGCCCTGAGTAGCATTCTGCCATCGCCCAGAATGATACTGCAGTACAAGGACAAAATGATTGACTTCAACAATTGCCTAAGCTTCTGGTGTCATTCTAAGGGGAACCAGTATCTGTCTGCTTGGGATGATATGGTCGACAGACCACGATGCTTTTCCACAGATGTCCTGCACCTGTTGCCCTAGGGATTCCAGATAATGGCTAAGGCTCTTGCCGCTCCTATAGTGCCATTTTTAGGCAAGGTTCAAATGACAAATTCACCACCATAACAGGAACAGGCAAGCAAAAACTGAGGGTAATGCTACTAAATGCTAGAAGTCAAAATCTCCAAATGCACTCACTCGAGGCACTCCTTAAAATGGAGAACATCGATATCTGTGCAGTGACTGGGACCTGGTTCAAGGCTCCAGAGAGCACCACTGCACTACCAGGCTATAACTCATACCACACTTTTCGGCCATATAACCTGGACCGAAACACTAAAGGTGGAGGTGTGTCCATATTCATTAAGGATATCCACACTTCCAGGATAGTTACTCAGCATAATGCATCCGAGGTTATCCAAGTGCAACTAACTCTGGGCAAAACTGCAATCCAAATTGTAGCTTGCTACAGATCCCCCACCATGCCCCAGGATTCCCACTCCTCTTTTCTTGATGTACTGGAAAATATTAGGGTTCAACCAAACAACCTAATAATGGGCGACTTCAACTACCCCACCAATAACTGGGAAAACTACTCGTGTACCAACTCCTTAGCTCAACGCTTTCTGGAATTCATAAACTCCAATGCCCTGGATCAACTTATCAACATCACCACCAGGGGCAACAATATCCTAGACCTAGTCATTACCAACATGAGTGACCGGTGTTCCACATCTGAAGTCAACTCCTCGTTAGTCTGATCCGACCACAAGCTAATCAGCCTTGATATCCACATCCCGCCCCCACCCCCCATTAAGGAAACCACGGCAAAAAATTTCTTCAAAGCCAACTTCATGCTTCTTAAGACAGAAGTGGGGAACTTCATGACACCCATGCAGATGGACAATACAGTTACAACTGCTGAATCCTACACAAATGCACTCTAAAAGCACTTACAAGAATGCATGGATCATGCTATCCCAAACAGAACCAAGACGCTATCCTCCAAAAAAAGGAAGCCAATCTGGTGGTCCCCTGCAATAAACAAACTGTACAACAGAAGGAAGAAATTGTTGCAAAAGAGAGTAAAATCCCATGAGTGGAGGAGCTCCCTGGTCAGCCACAGTAAGAAGTTGAGATCCCTTATAAGATCTTCCAAAGCTAGCTATGAAAACAAAATCACCACTAATTCTAAGGACAACCACAAAGCATTCTATACTATGTCAAGAATCTCAATGGCAACACCTAGATCTGCCCTGAGTTACAGCACAAGACACGAAAATTACAGAACCAACTGATACTGCCAACATCCTGGCAGATAGGTTTAGTGCTAACTTTACCCCCCCTCACCCCCTAAAGGGCCCATACCTATACAGGAAGAAAGCAGCGTCCCTGTAATCACAACTATGCAGGTAAAAGCTGCAGTCTCTAAAGCCAAAAACACAGCATCCATGGGACCAGACAACATCCCAGGCTGCATTTTACATGAACCTCAGAACGAACTGGCTCCCCACTTAAGCACCATGTTCAATAATAGCCTCACATCAGGCTTTGTGCCCACTGAATGGCACAAAGCAACAGTTATCCAACTCCACAAAGGGGGAGCCACCACTGATCCTGGGAACTATCGACATATTAGCCTGACGAGCCTGGTCTGCAAGGCCATGGAACGTATCATCATGGAACTCACAAACAAAGACATTGGTAACCTACAAACACTGGATCCCACCCAGTTTGGGTTTGTGAAAGGCAGATTATGCCTCCTGAACCTGATCAACCTCTTTGAGGCAGTCACCAAAGCCGTAGATGAGGGTAAGGCGGTTCACACAGCCTATCTTGACCTCGCCAAGGCTTTTGACACCTTCCCCATTCTGGAATTATAGCTAAACTCACTAAAATAAGTATAAATCTCTACATCATAAGATGGGTAGCCAACTGGCTCACTGACAGAACCCACACTGCAAATGTTGCAGACTCCAAATCTGACCTCAAAACAGTGACAAGTGGAGTACCCCAGGATTCAGTCCTGGGACCTCTCCTGTTTGGTATCTACTTCTCTGAAGTACAGGCCAACACAGAAGACCTCTGGCTAATGAAGTTCACAGATGACTGCAACTAGGAGCCATAGTGAAGTCCCCAAATTATGTGGACATCCTACAGAAGGGCCTCGCTGTGACAGATGCCTGGTGTCAGAGCCATGGCTTCAAGCTCAATGCCAAAATGTACAGTGTCATCCCCTTTGGTAAAAACTCTGTACCCATGAACTACCAAATAGGCAGCAATCTACTTAACACCGAATGTGTGATAAGAGACCTTGGCACCCAGGTGGACAGTAGTCTCTCCTTTGATAGTCACATTGTCACAGTAGTCAGGAAGTCCTTTTACATGGCACACCTCAACATAAAAGGGTTCTCATCCAGGAAAAAAGAGGTCATTGTTCCCCTCTACTCGACACTCATTAGACCCATTATAGAGTACAACACCCCTTTTGGAATGTTCCTCACAAGACATCTGCAGCAGTTGGAAAGGCCACAGAAGTACCTCACAAAGAGGATTACTGGCCTCAAACAAATGCCCTGCACTGACCATCTCAAGAAACTCTAGCTTTATTCCGTAGTATTTCGCATACTCCGAGGTCATCTCTGCCTAACATATAAAGCTATGTCAAACCCAGAACTGTTGGACATGCTACACCTAAAGAAATCCCAGTCCCTCCGAGCTATATGCTCTAGGGACCTAAACCTTGTCACCACAAATAAACAAGACATGCTGGAGGGATAGATTCCTGTCCCAGAGACTTCTCATACTCTGGAACAGACTACCCGTCTATGTCAAGCAAAGTTCTTTATTAGCACTCTTCAAGAAAAATCTTGATGAGTGGATGGGAAATAGGAAATACACCCCAGGGATCACTTCTGTGTCTCTGCTCAACAGTGGCACAGGAAAATAACTTTCTTGGGTGGCGTAAGCCAGGGAACCTTGTTGGCTAGGCTTATGTAGGCCCTTGGGCCAATAGCCTAGTACCTACCTATGAACCTATGAACCTAAGCAATACTAAAACTTTGACTGCAAAAATGCCACACTGAGCAGAAATTCAGAAAGATGCTTTGTGCAGTGTTGTAAACAAATGAGAATTTGTGAATATGCATTTACAATAATATATTCTAGAAAATAATTTGTTGAAGCTTACATGCAGTTCTTTTGTAACTGCTTTTTTTATTTCTCATCATATTTTCAAGAAAACCATTTTTATTTCCAACTTTGTAAATAATCCTTAACTTAAAACCAAAAAGCTGGTTCCATAAACGTTTCTGTTGTTGCAAAGCAAACTGCAGTTGCAAGAATCTGTGTGTGTGTGTGTGTGTGTGTGTGTGTGTGTGTATAGGTTCATAGGTGTGTACTAGGCTAATGGCCCTGGAGCCTTTACAAGCCTAGCCCATAGAATTACTCTGACATTGTGCCACCTGATCGTAGTTCCCAGTGCCTCTGTCGAATAGAGCCACTGGAGTGATCTTGGGGTGAATTTTCTATTTCCCATCCACTTCTCGAGATTTCTCTTGAAGAGGGCCAGTGAGGTGCTCTGTTTGACAAGTATGGGAAGTCTCTTCCATAGCATGGGCAGTCTCTGGGTTATGAACCTGTCCCTCCAGCATGTTCTGTTGATTGTGGTAATGAGGTTGAGGTCTCTGGAACGTGTGGTGTGGAGGGATTGGGATTTCTTTAGATGTACAGGTTCATTTAGATGTATAGGTATATATATATATATATATATATATATATATATATATATATATATATTTACACACACACACACACACACACACACACACACACACATCACCACAACCTGAATGATGCATTTGTTTGTTGACAGCATAATTACTGGGCACTTTTGGTAGAGGAAAAAGTTCATAGATTAATCAAAGGGCAGTACAATGTGATTGTGTAACACTGCGGATTTGGAAACTACTTTTGGTTTTGTTACCCACTGTTGTTCAGTCTTGGAATTAATACATACAGATTTGTAGGGGTGTGGACATCATATCCCCACTATGTTGGGGTGCAGGAGGGACTATCTTCTGTATACCTGGCCTTTGATACAATTGAGTAGTACTAATTAACAGTATTGGGTAGTAGTTTGATTAATGTTTCTTCTGATTTTGTTTCCAGAACAGATATTTTTTAGTTTAATATTTTGTTTTACTTATTTACAATTTGGTTACTAGGGAAGAGCACTGATCACACCATGACCAACTGCAGGCTCAGTCTAGGTTACATTCAAAGTAGTAGAAATTACAGCCAGCAATGGAACACAAAGGTAATACAAACTAGTCACAAACAAAAGAGATATCAGCAGAGCTGGATCCAGCAGTAGGTGACACAGGCAGCCGCCTAGGGCCCCGTGGCTTGGGGGGACACTCTGGCCAGGAGGCTTAACTCTTAATTGTTATTAAGAAAATATTAAAAAAATACTTCTTAATACCACAGTGGACATGTCTTCTTTAAGGAGGACCATGCATCACACGCATGCCAGCACAGATGTAAGCACATTCCACACTTGCGTGCTAGTCATTCCATTGAGAGAGAAGGTGTGTGTGTGTGTGTGTGTGTGTGTGTGTGTGTGTGTGTGTGTGTGTGTGTTGCTGTATGAGAGAGAAGGTGTGTATTACTATGAGAGAGAGTAGGAGTGTGTATATGTATGTTGCTGTGTGACAGCAGAGAAAATGTGTGTGTGTGTGTGTGTGTGTGTGTGTGTGTGTGTGTACGTTTAACAAACCTCTCAACTGCCAGATTTAGCCTTACAGTTTTCATTTATCACGTGCTTTTCTAGCAATTCACAGAGGACTGCAATCATTAAATCTTCAGTCTTCAGTTCACCCCGCATCAATGTTGCATTGGGCCAGAAGTTGACTCCCCTGTGTCCTATCAGCTACCGCTTCATAACCTGCTCCCAAGTAATATTCAGGTGACAGAGGTCTCTTGTTACAACTCCTTTCAAGTTTTGAAGAGGTCTGCCTGGTCTTCTCTTGTACCCAGCTAGTTCCCAGTTGAGGGATTGTATAGGAATCCTGCTAGTATCCATGAAGTTAACATAACCAAACCAATGGAGCCTTCTTTCCATAATATTTTCAAGTCTCTGACATTGCGTTCTCTCTCTGACACACTCATTTTTTTACTTTGTCCTTCCATGATATTTACAAAATGTGCCTTAAGCCTTTATGATGCGCAGCCTCAAATTTTCTCATGGCTGATGCTGTGATTAGCCATAGCTTAGGGCCATATAAGACTGTAGATAGCACCAGTGCTTGGTACAGCTATACCTTTGTGGACAGTGCAATGTTTTTTGATCTCCAGATTTTGGATAGTCTTTTGAATGCTGCACTTGATTTTTCAAGTCTAACCAGCACTTCTTTCACACTCTTACCTAACTGAGAAATGAAACTGCCCACCTGTATGTCATCATGGTGAAGGTCACATGACCAAAGAATCACCTGGGGTGCTACACAGTGGACATGCTCAGCAGGAACCCTGAAAAATAGGTGGCCAAAACTCAATACAAAAAAAAGGTACTCAGTCTTAGAAAACAGGTTCGGCAGAGGGCTTGCAACTCTCTCACTTAAAAATATATACTGTAACACAAACTAGAAGATGACAAAACTCAGACGTCATTAAATGATGACCTATATATGAGTTTCAGATCTCACATCCTTCAGAAAATACATGCTAACACAAATCCTGTTATTCTAGCAAATTTTGAAGTTAAAAAGAGTAATATTTAAAATCAATCCCTATTTTTGGGCCATTATATCCTCATTATTTTAGGCTTTTCCAGCTTTCTTGTACTAAGAGGTTGAGAGGTATGCATGCCTCTCAACTTTCCAGATTTTTGCAGAATGTCCAGATTTTTGCCTCATACGTTTGGCCTATTCCTCATAAAATTTGTGGTTTTCTGGCAAATTAGTGAGGATTGAAATAACTAAATAATGCCATACATTTGAGTTTCAGATTTCATTTCCTTCAGAAAACACACGCTAAGACAAATCCTGTTATTCTAGCAACTTGCTATGTCTATAATAGGAATATTTAAAACCTGTCCCTATTTTTGGGCCTTTGTCCCCCCATTATTTTAGGTTTTGCCCAGATTTCTTGTGCTAAGAGGCTGAGAGGTATGGAGGTATGGTATGTAATGCCCTAGTTGGAGGGGGGGGGGCAGGTTAGTCAATTAACATGATCAGGCTTAACCCTGTAACTCGGTTACAAGAGACAAGAACCTGAATCCTCTACATCAACTATCAGACTGCTAAAGGAAGTGTGAGCTTCAGTGGAGACAAGAGCCTAAATATTCTAAACCAACTACCAGACTGCTGACAGAATGTGTAAGTTTGAATTTCAGTACATTTTCAGGGAATTATGAGCTTCAGTGCATTTTCATGGAATTGTGAGGTTCAAGAGAAGAGAACTTTACTATTGCTCATGATGCCTGTTTTCAATGTGCAACTAAGTGTTTTAACAAATGGCAATCACTGTTTGCGCTGTAGAATTTGAAAGCAGTGTTAGTAGCTGTGATGCCCCTGCACTGGCCCAATAATCAAGGAGCCTCAATCCTCACCACTGGCAACAGTGAGGGATGTACACAATGGGAGGATGACAAGTACACACACAGTAAAGTACAATTTCCCTTAAGAGCACACAGAGATCATGGACAGTCTTGGGGCTGGTTTCTCCTTCTTTCTCCAGATCCCCAATAAGACTCCCTACTGGCACAGCTGTAGAGTTGAGTCCTTAGCCATGGTTCCAAGCCAAGTCCTCCCAACACTCTCTGTCCAACTAGTGCTTCATGTCCCTGCCCAAGTAGCACACACACACACACACACACACACACACACACACACACACAAACTCTCTTTGAGATTTTATGTATACACAGACAGACACATGGGAAAGGCTGGCACAGGTTTACTAGCTATGCCCCTTTCTGCCCAGACCATAAGGTAGTTATTACTGCCACCAGAACCCCTTATCAGCTACTTTAAGGCTCTTTCCAAAGGATGACCAATATTATCCAAATGATAAGTGTGACCAATAGCAAGGCTATTTAGGATTTGCCTGTACAGGGTCACCAAATACATATGCAAGTACTCTAGGAGCTTAAATATGTCTGACAAATATCAGCCACAAAGATAGGTTTAAATATGTTTAATAATAAAAGAACACAACAATACTCAATCAACACAGTAACTATAGAGTTCAAAATCACAGGAAATATTTTAAAACAACATTGCAGGACAGTCTCAAATAATACAGAAAACATCTAAACTAATATTTAATGTACTCCTATCTATATCTAAAATATACTATGCCCTACTTATAGAGCAACACACAGGCAGAAGTGCTGAATGGATGTTTCTAGGTCCAAGACAAGGTACAAAATACATAGTCTCTCTCTGAGAGAGTTTTTAAATTACTATCAAACATTACTACTGGGTCAGTTTAGATGACATCATTCTTTGTCACCTGCCTTAAGTTCCCAGGCTAACAGAAACTAATAGAATTTTAATGTCCTGTGTGAGAAATGTATATCTCTCAGATCTTTTCTCAGTATTATGTAGCTGCCAGGAATTCATAAAGCAATTGAACACTTTACCTTTTAAACCTACTAATTGCTTTTCTTTTCTTTTTAGATAATAGAAAAATCTCTAGCTCTAGACATTTTGTTTGTTTCACTGAAACTGAGAGATACAATTGTAAAACAATTTCAACTTATTTTCTTGGAGTTTTGCAAGTTAACTCTGTATATTCCAGCTTTTACTCTTAAAACATACATTTGCACAGGTATATAGTTTATATACACTTCTGCTCTTTTCCAGTAGGGTACACTGTGGACACATCCTTGAAGCTCAGTACTATACAAACCCTGTTCAGCACACACTTCTGCACCAGTAGTTTAATATACACATAACATATAGTTATTTTACATTTATAAGACAAGCATATAAATCATGTTGCTATTCACAAATGACAGAATTATTTACAATATTTCAGACAGCTGGGCTTGCAGTATCACAGTAGCATAATTGCCTTTGGTGCAGAAAGTTGTAGATTCTACTCCCACAACATGTATATGGAGTGCTGATATTGCAGTGTCCTTTCGATCGCTTTTTATCTGGTGCATTTTAAGGTGAGGATAGGAGTTCTGCACTCCTGAGTGTGTCCTCCTTTGTATTAGATGCTATTAACCATAGTTACTATGTTAACTTGCTGTCAGTTTGTCAGTCATTCCCTATTGCAATATTATGAGCTTACCAATTTTTTTTTTAATGTAACACAGGCAATTAGTTCCTCAAGGGCAGCAGGCACTGAATTTGTAGAAGAAACACTGAAATGTAAAGTTTGATGCCAGTAGCAACCTCTTCATTAGTTACAGATCTCTAATGTGGAATTATTCAAATGGTTTTTACTTCTGCAGAGATTGTATTTATAGACTATTTGTGGATTGTAATGACAAATGTCTGAGTGGCTTTTTATGGTTGACATTTTCTGAAATGTGCAGTTTTGTCATTACGGGTTCACACATTTTGTTTCATTGCATACTGGAAGAATGTTCAAAACTACAAATTTAAAACATATTCTAACAAGAGGTGCTGTATTATACAAGGAATATAATTTAATAAAACAGGAAGGTGAATCAAAGAACACACACATGTATGCATGACCCTAAAACTGTGTGCAAGTAGCCTATCGTTTGAAAACAGCCCAAAGGTAAAGTTAATGGTCCACTGGCCAGATGCATTTTTTGAATGTGGGTTTTAATGCCATTTCAATGAATGTGAGTTTCAAGGGGAGAGAAGTTTACTGTTCATGCTAAGTCTGTTTTCACTGAGAGACTGTATTGTTTGTTTAGCAAATGGCTATTCATGTTTGTGCATTTTATTTTAATATTTGTAATAATAGAAGTAAATAAGAAAGCAATATGCACAGTGGCAGGTTTGAAGAGTGTATATGGTAACTGGGGAGAAATAACCAAGTAATGGCCCTGCTCTATTACCCTGCCTGAGCCCCATTTGACCTCGATCATGATCTGGATACCAGTAACATCAGGGGAGTAGCAAAAAAAAAAAAAAGAGGGAGCCTCAGGTTTGGCCTTGGAGATTTTAGGGGTAACACAATGTGTATAGAGGAAAAAACAGGAGATAAATAATGGGAAAGGCACATAGTCCAAGGAGACGGATGAACTGAGAAAGGCAAAAATTGTAAGGTAACAGTAAACAAAGAGAAAGAGAAGTTATGCACTTATTTACTGGAAGCAGAAACAAACATAGTGGTAATCAACAGAGTAGTGCTGTAAATGGGGTGAGATGAAAAGAACTTCTAGTGCAGAATAATACTTATTAAGTGATACAGTATGTCTTGCTTTCTGACATTCGCATTTGTATTGCTCAAACAAATGCTGTTTGACTATGGTCCTGTACTTAGTGTAGTTATCATGTTCAGTGAGATAATGAAGAAGGGATTGCAACAGTTTTGGAATAAGTACATAGAAGCAAGAGTCAGAGCCATGTAGATCAACTGATGGGCTTTAGAGACTAGGGTCTACTGTATCCTGGCTTCAAAGGTAATTGGTTGGTGTGGTAGTTATTCATTTCATTAAGTTAGTTATTCATTTCACTAAGTAGTTGTAAGTCCAGAAGTAGATTAGATCTGTAGGTTAGCTCTGGCTTGTACTGGGAACTATTTGCTCAACCTCTTCTGGAATTCATAAATTCTAACGCCTTGGATCAATTTATCCACACCCCCAGTAGGGGCAGCAATATCCTAGACTTGGTCATTACCAACATGGGCAACTGGTGTTCCACACCAGAGGTCAATTCCTTGTTGGTCAGATCCGACCACAAGCTAATCACCCTAGACATCCACATCCCGCCCCCATTAGGGAAACCACTGTAAAAGTTTTCTCCAAAGCCAACTTCATGCTTCTTAAGACAGAAGTGGCAAACTTCACGACACCCATGCAGACGGACAATACAGGTATGACTGCTGAATCCTACACAAATGCACTTTATAAGCACTTACACGAGTGCATGGATTGTGCTATCCCTAACAGAGCCAAGATGCTATCCTCCAAAAAAGGAAGCCAATATGGTGGTCTTCTGCCATAAACAAACTCTACAACAGAAGAAAGAAACTGTTGCAAAAAAGAGTAAAATCCCATGACTGGAGGAACTTCCTGGTCAGCCTCAGTAAGAAGCTGAGATCCCACATAAAATCCTCCAAAGCTAGTTATGAAAACAAAATCGCCACTGATTCTAAAGACAACCACAAAGCATTCTATAGCTATGTCAAGAATCTCAATGGCAACAGTCAGATCTGCTCTGAGTTACAGCACAATGGCACTAAATATACAGAACCAACTGACAGCAGATAGGTTCAGTGCTAACTTTATCCCCCTCTCAACCCCCTAAAAGGCCATCTATATACCAGAAGAATGCAAAGTTCCTGTAATCACGGCTGCACAGGTAAAAACAACACTCTCCAAAGCCAAGAACACAACATCCATGGGACCTGACAACATCCCAGGCTGTGTTCTACATGAACTACAGAATTAACTGGCACCCTACCTAAGCACCATGTTCAATCATAGCCTCACCTCAGGCTTTGTGCCCACTAAATGGTGCACAGTGACGGTTTTCCCACTCCACAAAGGGGGAGCCACCACAGACCCCGGGAACTACCACCCCATTAGCCTAACAAGCCTGGTCTACAAGGCCATGGAATGTATCATCATGGAACTTATAACCAGACATTGGTAATCTCCAAACTCTGGACTCCACCCAGTTCAGGTTTGTAAAATGCAGATCATGTCTCGTAAACCTGATAGACTTCTTTGAATCAGTTACCAAAGCTGTAGACGAGGGTAAGGTTGTTCACAAAGCCTATCTAGATCTCACCAAGGCTTTTGACACCATCCCCCACTCTGGAATTACAGATAAACTCAGTAAACTACATATAAATCCCTATGTTACAAGATGGGTTGCCAACTGGCTCACTGACAGAACCCACACTGTGAAAGCAGCAGACTCCAAATCTGACTTCAGACCAGTAACAAGTGGAGTACCACAGGGTTCAGTCCTGGGTCCTCTCCTGTTTGGTATCTACTTTTCTGAAGTGCAGGCTTACACAGAAGGTCTTCAGCTAATGAAGTTCGCAGATGACTGCAAACAAGGAGCCATAATCGAAACTCCTAATGATGTGGACATCCTGCAAAAGAGCCTCACTGAGACAGATGCCTGGTGTCAAAGTCATGGCCTCTAGCTCAATGCCAAAAAGTGCATTGTCATCCCCTTCAGTAAAAACTCTGTACCCATGGACTACCACATAGGTGGTAGTCTACTTAACACTGAAAGTGTGATAAGAGACCTTGGGACACAGGTGGACATTAGTGTGATAAGAGACCTTGGGACACAGGTGGACATTAGTCTCTCCTTTGATAATCACATAGCCACAGTAGTCAGGAAATCTTTCTACATGGCATACCTCATCACAAAAGGTTTCTCATCCAGGAAAAAAAGAGGACATTGTTCCCCTCTACTCCTCACTCATTAGACCCATTATAATTGTACAACAACCCTTTTGGTATGTACCTTACAAGACATCTACAACAACTGGAAAGGCTGCGGAAATACCTCACAAAAAGGATTACCAGCCACAAATAGATGCCCTACGTAGACCATCTCCAAAAACTCCAGCTTTACTCCATCGCATATCGCCTACTCAGGGGAGCTCTGCCTAATATACAAAGCTATGTCAAACCTGGAGCTGTTGGATGTGCTCCACTTAAAGAAATCCCAATTCCTCCTAGCTACACAATCTAGAGACCTAAACCTTGTCACCACAATAAACAGAACATGCTGGAAGGATAGATTCCTGTCCCAGAGACTTCCTATACTCTGGAATAAACTACCTATCTATATCAAACAAAGCACCTCATTAGCACTCTTCAAGAAAAATTTTAGATTGGATGAGAAATAGGAAATTCACCCCAGGGATCACCTCTGTGGCTCTGCTTGGGAGGGGCAGAGAAAAATCATTTTCTTGGGTGGCGAAAGCCAGGGTACCTTTTTGGCTAGTCTTATATAGGCCTATCGCCAATAGCCTAGTACCTACCTATGAACCTAAGAATAAAGTAAAGCAATTGTGCTTAAGGCAAGGGGAATTGATAAAGCAGCCTATTTTATTACATAAGGTATTTAGTGTTGATGTGCTTTTGTTACAGGAGATGACAAACAATGGTAAGCCAAATTCAAGTTGTACAAGCAGAAAGCCTTTCCTAATGGATGCCCAAGCAGCTAATGAAAGGAACTGAGATATTCTCTGAGCTCAGAAAAGGAGATAGTTGATTTTTCAACACAGTTTTTGAATCTATCCTGAAAGTTAAGAACTGGTTAAGCCAGATGAGGTGGTGGTGTTGTTCAGGTTGTTGTGTTGGTCAAAGGTCTGAGGGAGCTGGGAGATTTGGAAAGCCTTTTCTTAGAAGCAAAGAGCTTAGCCTTACTTTATGTTTTTTTTTGGGGGGGTGGGTTAAGGGGATGTTTTAGGAGGACAGCCAGTTGTTCAGTTCCAAAAGGTCAGTATGTAGCTGAGTTTAGATTACCTCTTGTGCTGAGTTAGATCTGTAGATAACTGTATTCTAATTTTGTATTCATAACATGAGTTCTCACTGGTGTAGGTCAATGAATATTGGGGCAAGTAGTGATCCCTGTGATACGCTAGAATAACTGTAGGCAGCAAATGATACAAAAAAGTTGATCTTCCCAGTAAAGGCTCTGTTAGTCAGGAAATCCTTGAATCATTGTGTGCATTTAGTGCTGATGCCAGTGTCTAGGAGGTGAGCTAATAATATTGAGGGGTCCATCATGTCAAAGGCTCAGACCAGGTTAACGTAACATTTTTTTATAAACATGTTGGTGAGTATGTCATCTGTTAGAGTCCAAAGTACAGTTAGTGTCCATTTTTTGTTTGTTGTGGAGGAAATGATAATTTTCCATATATGATGAAAGTTGGATACAGATTACTTTTTCAAGTATTTTGCTGAGGCCAGGATGTATCAAGATGGGCTGGTTGTGGCTGGTGGAGGAAGAGGGCTTTCACTGTTTAGGAACAGTTCTGATGAAGGCTAACTTCCAAGCTGGGACACTGTCTTAGCTGTGAGGCTAAGGTTAGAAAGTACATTTTAATGGGGTGACAGTGTTGTCTCTATTTTGATAAAGATACCAAGGGCACACGTTGTCTAGTCAAGTAGGATTTGTTCAAGTAATGAAGTAATTTACCTGCCATTGATTTTAGTAAAGTAGAATAGTGGAAGGAAGTTGGGGGGGGTTGGGCTCTGTTTGGGAAAGAAGGAATACTGCGTGCGGAGGTGAGGTTGGAGAATTATTTTAGGAAATCAGAATGTGTGAGGATGTTAGCATGACAGACATGTTCTTGTGAAGAAAATTCCTTTGGAGGAGCTATCCCAGAGTTATTATTTACTTCACACCAGAATGGTCTGGGAGAGTGAAGATGTGTGGTTTCTTTAGATCTGTAGTATTTGGCCTTTTTTTCGATTGCTTAGGTTCACAGTGTAGATCAGAGTGTGTGCTGTGACTTTAAGGAGCATTTCAAAGTGAGGGCACTTGTTTATAAATAGAGAGCACATGCAGGCAGCAGTGCCATTTTAAGTGAACAGCCAGAGTGTTAATATGTATGAGTGCAGTAGTCAGTCTGTTTATGTTTATTTAATTTAAGTTATTAAATCTCAGTCCTGATGTGCTTGTATGTAATAAAGCTGCTTGAATCGAACTCACAACCATTTGTCTGTTTCATCCTGACTGGACGAGCGTCATGGTGTCAGAAGTGGTATGCCTGAATGACATGGTCTCAGAACTGGGATGTCTGAGCAACAAGAAACCAGAAAGAAGCCAGAAGTCGAGCCATGAGGTGCACAGTTAGAGATGGAGGTATATATAGAGGAATGACTTGTCCCAACCTGCTCAAATGATTGAAAAAGTCAGAAACAAATTTCAGATAATTAAAACTCACATAAATGATTTATTTCATAGAGAAAACAATACAAAGCATTGTTAAGGCACAAAATGCATTATTAATCAAACGAAAAGCAGAAAACACATTATTGGGTGAAACGTTCAAAAGCACGATATTCAATAGAATTATTCAAAATACAAAGCATTCAGAATTACTTCTGATTTGCATAATGAGCATGTTAAAAGTAAAACAAGCACAAGAAAAGTAACAACATTCTTGATAGAAATCAATCGAGCATAACAAGTACACTAAAGGGGCAAAATGAGCATGGAAAAGCAAAGCAACTGCATTGTTTAAATAAACAACCATGTTTTTTGATAGGAGCTGCTATTTGGCATTGACTAAAGCTATTCAAAGTATAACTAGAGTTGTTCAAAGTATCTCAGACTTTGCAAAGTTTTTCCAGTGTGTGCTTTATTACAGTACAATTATTTTGAAGAGTTTACTGTGTGCAAAGTTATTTCCAAAGTGCAGGTAGAGTACAGTCATTTTGAAAAGTTTCTTGTGCTTTGTATGGTTCTTTCACAAAGTGAGGTCATTTTGAAGTGTTTCTTACACTGATAAGAGTGGTTTTGTAAAGTACAGTGATTTCAAAGTGCTCTTGTGCTACGGAGACATATTTCAAAGTGCAGTTATTTCGTAGAGTCTGTTGTGCTGTCGAGCATAATTACAAGTTTCTGGCATAAATTTCTGACATATATGTGTGTATGTTCATACGTAATTCCAGGGGTCTTTATTACTGTGCATTGGCATGGCGGATGCATTTCACAGACCCAGTCCATTTATGTTTGATCATAATATTGCAGAGAATTGGAGAGTATTTTGAGTAGGAGTACGATATTTTCAGATAAGCAGTCTTTTCTGATAAAGATGACCGTATAAGGGCATTTATTCTGCTTAATCTACAGGGTCAAAAGCTATTGAAAGAGAGAGTTAATTTCTGTATGCACCAGCAGTATATGCAGGAGAAGGGGAAAACCATCATATTGTTGTACAAGCTGCATCAAGGGAGGACCCTGAGTGCTTGAAATGCAAATTTAGAGAAATATGTAACCCCTAGACAAATGTTACATTGGAGAGGCACTTATTTTATACAAGAGACCAAAAGCCAGGAGAAACTTTTGCAGCTTATATTACTGCCTTGAGAAACAAGGCTAAAACATGAATATTTGGTGATTTGAAAGACAAGTTGATAAAGGACAGCCTTGTGTGAGGTGTTAATAATGCTACAGTAAGAAGATTTTGCTTTGAGACAGTGATTTAGTGTTGGGCAAAGCCATAGACATTTATCAAATACACAAGCTTACAGAAAGGCATACAAATATGCTTGTAAGTGATATGAGCATAGTTTCAGCAGACTCTAGAGCAAACATAGACAGCATGCAGAACATGGCTAACAAACAGGCCTAAGCACATGGCAGCTGCAGCCCATGTGAGATTTCCAGGGAGAGTCCGTACCTTCCCAGCAAGTTATAAGACTAGCTCAATAAAACAGACATGCTTCGTGCAGCACAAGGGTAAGTTAGCAAAACCCAAGTCAAGTCTCATTGTTAACTGTCATAATTGTGGTGCCAATCATGAGCCCAAAAGAGAAAAGTGCTTAGCATTTGGTCGGCAATACCACAAGTGTAAAAAATGGAACCACTTTCAAAAGGTTTGGAAATCAAACAAGCCTCATTCATTTATTAAGACAGGTCACTCAAAAAAGCAAGTTGATCATATAGAATACTGCAAGTCTAGTAAATATATAAATGATGTATCAATGGTTGGTGAAAAGGTTAATGCAGTAGATTTGTTGGCAAAATGTTTTGTACTGTAATGATTAATAGTAAACCCACACAGCTCAAAATGGACACTGGTTCAAAGTGCAGTATTATGACAGCAGAAACATTTGCTACAGTAAGAGCTGGTGAACAACTTCATTTGGCCAATTCTGTGAAGCTTGTTGCTTATGGAGGTGAAGAGATTCAAACCAAAGGCTCAGTAGTGTTTTAATGCTATTCAGCTGGGAACAGTTACAGCTTGCAATTTTATGTAGTCAAAAGACATATACAGTCATTATCAGTCATTATTAAGTCTCAGGGACAGTTTAAAAATGAAACTGCTTTCTTTTAACAAAATCATCTAGCATGCAAGCACATTTCCTTGTTCCAGTTTCACCAATGCTATTTTCACAGAGTATGCTATTTTCGAAGACAAGCTAGGTAAACCTCCAGTTGTGTACTCCATAAATTAGACCCAGAGATACGTCCAGTGGTTAGGCCAGTAAGAAGATTTCCGATAGCTATGCAGGACAGAGTCAAAGTCCAGTTAGATAAAATGGTGCAGTTAGGTATGATTTGTCCAGTTACAGAACCAACAGAATGGGCATCTTCCATGGCAGTCGCTCATAAGAAAAACTCAGATGAAATCAGAATATGTATTGGCCCAAGAGACATAAAGCATTAAAGAGACCTCACCATCCTATGCCTACAGTAGATGAAATTGCTACCCTCATGCCAAATGTCACTGTTTTTTTTTTGTCTTAGATACAGAGTTTTCATTTTGACAAGTAATGTTTGATTATAATCTTCACTACTGATTACATTCAGTACACAATTTGGTAAATACAGATTTCTCAGAATGCCTTTTGGAATAAATTCTGCCAGTGAAGTCTTTCAGGATGCAATGGAGCAACTATTTTCAGACTATCAGTGTGCTATAATAGTAGATGATTTATTAGTTGGAGGCAATGGTTGTAGCAGAGCATGACAGAAACCTCAGGAAATTTCTGGAAAGAGTATGTGAAGTGAATTTAAAGCTCATTTCTCAGAAATGCAAATTTAGGCTACCACAAGTTACTTATGTTGGACATTTATTTATCATTTCAGGCATGTGACCAGATTCTTCCAAACAACCATTCTTGAGATGCCAGCTCAGACAATGTCCAAGCCTTACAGCATTTTCTTGGCATGGTTAACTATTTGGACAAGTTTATACCAGACCAGTAAATTATCAGCACCCTTAGGAGAGCCGACGCACAAAAATGTCACCTGGTCATGGTTGGACCACCACCAGAGACACTTGATGACCTGAAACAGAAAACTGTCAGTCCACCAATGTTAAGATACTATGATGTCCACCAACCAGTACTTCTTTCCTGTGATGCTTCAAAGTTTGGTCTCGGTGCAGTTATTCTTCAAGCGAGGAGACCAGTAGCCTATGCGTCTAGAACTCTTACCCAAACTGAGATGCAGTATGCTCAAATTGAGAAGGAACTTTTGGCAACTGTGTTTAAATGTTCGAAGTTCCATGATTATATTTATAGTAGAGCTATCCAGACTGAGACTGATCATCAACCTCTAGTCACTATTTTAAAGAAGCCTATGCATACAGCTCCAGCAAGACTACAAAAAAATTATGCTCAGATTACAAAAGTACAACTTCAAAATGGTCTACACAAAAGGCAGACTTCTTTACCTAGCTGATACCTTATCCAGATCACCCAGAAATACCAGAGAAAAGCTTGATGCAGAGAATTTTGACTTTCATGTCATGGAAGTATGCAATTTTTCTACCACAAGACTTGATGAGCTAAGAGATCATATAAAGACTGATCCAGTTTTGCAAAGGTCAACCACTTCATCAATGTTGAATGGCCCTCAAAGCAATCTTGTATACCAACAGAAGTGTAACCTTATTTTCCTTACAGAGATGAGATGCTGATGGAAGGGTATCATTTCAAAGGTCCTAAAGTTATTGTTCCTATTTCCTTACAATATGAGTACATCCAGATTTTGCATCGTGGTCACCCAGGTTTCAAAGCTACCAAAAAGAAGGGTGAGGGCACTAGTATTATGGCGTTCTCTGTCAAAAGATATCAATAAAGTACTTTCATCTTGTTCACTATGCAATAGTACTAAACCACATTTGCAAAGAGCAACTTCAACTAAACCAGATTTCTAAACTACCTTGGTCAACACTAGCCACTGATATATTCTTTTTAAAAATTTCAGATAATTAAGATCCCATAAATCCTATGGGAAACAATACAAGTTGAAGGTCCAAAAGCATGGTTAATCCAAGTCCCCAAAAACACTCTTTTGGAACTTCAAACCACGATATTCAATAGAATTATCAAAACAAGCATTCAAACACTTCACACAACCACCAAGACACACACACACACACACACACACAAACTCTCTTTGTGATTTTATGTATACACAGACAGACACATGGGAAAGGCTGGCACAGGTTTACTAGCTATGCCCCTTTCTGCCCAGACCATAAGGTAGTTATTACTGCCACCAGAACCCCTTATCAGCTACTTTAAGGCTCTTTCCAAAGGATGACCAATATTATCCAAATGATAAGTGTGACCAATAGCAAGGCTATTTAGGATTTGCCTGTACAGGGTCACCAAATACATATGCAAGTACTCTAGGAGCTTAAATATGTCTGACAAATATCAGCCACAAAGATAGGTTTAAATATGTTTAATAATAAAAGAACACAACAATACTCAATCAACACAGTAACTATAGAGTTCAAAATCACAGGAAATATTTTAAAACAACATTGCAGGACAGTCTCAAATAATACAGAAAACATCTAAACTAATATTTAATGTATCTATATCTAAAATATACTATGCCCTACTTATAGAGCAACACACAGGCAGAAGTGCTGAATGGATGTTTCTAGGTCCAAGACAAGGTACAAAATACATAGTCTCTCTCTGAGAGAGTTTTTAAATTACTATCAAACATTACTACTGGGTCAGTTTAGATGACATCATTCTTTGTCACCTGCCTTAAGTTCCCAGGCTAACAGAAACTAATAGAATTTTAATGTCCTGTGTGAGAAATGTATATCTCTCAGATCTTTTCTCAGTATTGTGTAGCTGCCAGGAATTCATAAAGCAATTGAACACTTTACCTTTTAAACCTACTAATTGCTTTTCTTTTCTTTTTAGATAATAGAAAAATCTCTAGCTCTAGACATTTTGTTTGTTTCACTGAAACTGAGAGATACAATTGTAAAACAATTTCAACTTATTTTCTTGGAGTTTTGCAAGTTAACTCTGTATATTCCAGCTTTTACTCTTAAAACATACATACCGTACCTTCCCAGCAAGTTATAAGACTAGCTCAATAAAACAGACATGCTTCGTGCAGCACAAGGGTAAGTTAGCAAAACCCAAGTCAAGTCTCATTGTTAACTGTCATAATTGTGGTGCCAATCATGAGCCCAAAAGAGAAAAGTGCTTAGCATTTGGTCGGCAATACCACAAGTGTAAAAAATGGAACCACTTTCAAAAGGTTTGGAAATCAAACAAGCCTCATTCATTTATTAAGACAGGTCACTCAAAAAAGCAAGATGATCATATAAAATACTGCAAGTCTAGTAAATATATAAATGATGTATCAATGGTTGGTGAAAAGGTTAATGCAGTAGATTTGTTGGCAAAATGTTTTGTACTGTAATGATTAATAGTAAACCCACACAGCTCAAAATGGACACTGGTTCAAAGTGCAGTATTATGACAGCAGAAACATTTGCTACAGTAAGAGCTGGTGAACAACTTCATTTGGCCAATTCTGTGAAGCTTGTTGCTTATGGAGGTGAAGAGATTCAAACCAAAGGCTCAGTAGTGTTTTAATGCTATTCAGCTGGGAACAGTTACAGCTTGCAATTTTATGTAGTCAAAAGACATATACAGTCATTATCAGTCATTATTAAGTCTCAGGGACAGTTTAAAAATGAAACTGCTTTCTTTTAACAAAGTCATCTAGCATGCAAGCACATTTCCTTGTTCCAGTTTCACCAATGCTATTTTCACAGAGTATGCTATTTTCGAAGACAAGCTAGGTAAACCTCCAGTTGTGTACTCCATAAATTAGACCCAGAGATACGTCCAGTGGTTAGGCCAGTAAGAAGATTTCCGATAGCTATGCAGGACAGAGTCAAAGTCCAGTTAGATAAAATGGTGCAGTTAGGTATGATTTGTCCAGTTACAGAACCAACAGAATGGGCATCTTCCATGGTAGTCGCTCATAAGAAAAACTCAGATGAAATCAGAATATGTATTGGCCCAAGAGACATAAAGCATTAAAGAGACCTCACCATCCTATGCCTACAGTCGATGAAATTGCTACCCTCATGCCAAATGTCACTGTTTTTTTTTGTCTTAGATACAGAGTTTTCATTTTGACAAGTAATGTTTGATTATAATCTTCACTACTGATTACATTCAGTACACAATTTGGTAAATACAGATTTCTCAGAATGCCTTTTGGAATAAATTCTGCCAGTGAAGTCTTTCAGGATGCAATGGAGCAACTATTTTCAGACTATCAGTGTGCTATAATAGTAGATGATTTATTAGTTGGAGGCAATGGTTGTAGCAGAGCATGACAGAAACCTCAGGAAATTTCTGGAAAGAGTATGTGAAGTGAATTTAAAGCTCATTTCTCAGAAATGCAAATTTAGGCTACCACAAGTTACTTATGTTGGACATTTATTTATCATTTCAGGCATGTGACCAGATTCTTCCAAACAACCATTTTTGAGATGCCAGCTCCAGACAATGTCCAAGCCTTACAGCATTTTCTTGGCATGGTTAACTATTTGGACAAGTTTATACCAGACCAGTAAATTATCAGCACCCTTAGGAGAGCCGACGCACAAAAATGTCACCTGGTCATGGTTGGACCACCACCAGAGACACTTGATGACCTGAAACAGAAAACTGTCAGTCCACCAATGTTAAGATACTATGATGTCCACCAACCAGTACTTCTTTCCTGTGATGCTTCAAAGTTTGGTCTCGGTGCAGTTATTCTTCAAGCGAGGAGACCAGTAGCCTATGCGTCTAGAACTCTTACCCAAACTGAGATGCAGTATGCTCAAATTGAGAAGGAACTTTTGGCAACTGTGTTTAAATGTCCAAAGTTCCATGATTATATTTATAGTAGAGCTATCCAGACTGAGACTGATCATCAACCTCTAGTCACTATTTTAAAGAAGCCTATGCATACAGCTCCAGCAAGACTACAAAAAAATTATGCTCAGATTACAAAAGTACAACTTCAAAATGGTCTACACAAAAGGCAGACTTCTTTACCTAGCTGATACCTTATCCAGATCACCCAGAAATACCAGAGAAAAGCTTGATGCAGAGAATTTTGACTTTCATGTCATGGAAGTATGCAATTTTTCTACCACAAGACTTGATGAGCTAAGAGATCATATAAAGACTGATCCAGTTTTGCAAAAGGTCAACCACTTCATCAATGTTGAATGGCCCTCAAAGCAATCTTGTATACCAACAGAAGTGTAACCTTATTTTCCTTACAGAGATGAGATGCTGATGGAAGAGGGTATCATTTTCAAAGGTCCTAAAGTTATTGTTCCTATTTCCTTACAATATGAGTACATCCAGATTTTGCATCGTGGTCACCCAGGTTTCAAAGCTACCAAAAAGAAGGGTGAGGGCACTAGTATTTTGGCGTTCTCTGTCAAAAGATATCAATAAAGTACTTTCATCTTGTTCACTATGCAATAGTACTAAACCACATTTGCAAAGAGCAACTTCAACTAAACCAGATTTCTAAACTACCTTGGTCAACACTAGCCACTGATATATTCTAATGGAATAGTCAACATTACTTAGTGTTGGTAGACTCTTATTCAAATTGGTTTGAGACTGATATGTTACCTAACCTAACATCTAGTACTGTTATTACCAAGCTGAAACATAATTTCTCAGTACATGGCAGTCCACACAGTTATTTCTGACAATGGTGCCCAGTTTACCAGTCAGCTATTTCAGAAATTTGCAAAAGAGTGAGACTTTATCCATGTTACCAGTATTACTGAGTACCCACAAATGCCTTAGCTGAGTGTGCAGTACAAAATGCAAAGCATTACAATGTTTTATAGAATTTGCTTAATCTCAGAATATATACCCCATCATAATTTACTTGGCTCACCTGCTCAGAGACTTCTATCTAGGCAAACCAGAACAACCTTGCCTAGCAGTTCCAGTTTGTGGTGCCTAGTGCTAAAAATACCAGGTCAATCAAAGTCCAAATATTCAAAAAATGTTTATTTGCCAAAATTCCAGAAGTCCAACTATGATAAAATGAGCAGATTTCTTTGTCCATTGAAAGAAGGAGAGAGAGTGAAGATGCAAACGGTGAAAGGTTTTGATCTAACTGGTCAAGTGAGAGGTGTATGTGCCAAGCCAAGATCTTACTTGGGAGAATCTGAGGGTACAGAATACAGAAGAATTTGCAGGCATCTTCTTCTGGTGTCTGAATCAATATCACAGCATCGTACCTGTGATACAGACTCTAGATCTCAAAGCAACACAGACGATGTTCCTGTTGAAGGACATGTCTTGGTACTTATTCCCATTCCTGATGATGTCCCAGATATCCCTGAAGGTAAACATTCATTAAAGACCGTCTCTGGTGCTAAACCCAGTCCTAATTTTTATGTCACATGATCATGTCGTATTTCCAGACCTAGTGTAAGATACACAGCAACCTGGACATGATTGTTTCATTTGTAATTTGTAATTAGTTCTATATAACTGCATATCAAAGGATTATTTTTGTACAATTGCATGTCAATGATTGTCATTATTACTGTGCATGACTTATTTCTCAAAGAGAGAGGATGTAGTTCAGTGTGTGTTGTGACTTTAAGAAGCATTTCAAAGTGAGAGCATGTGTGTATAGAGAGCACATGCAGGCAGCAGTGCCATTTTGAGTGAACAACCTGTGTTAATATATATGAGTACAGTAATCAGTCTGTTTCTAAGTTTATTTAAGTTTAAGTTATTAAGCCTCAATCCTGATGTGTTTGAATTGAACCAACAACCATTTGTCTGTTTTATCCTTTCCAGACGAGTGACACACAGGTTCATACGTGTTTACTTGGCTAACAACCACAAGGGCCTTTTTAAGCTTGGCCATGCATCCCAAATTTCTGACAAGTTCTGATACCCTTGATAAGTGTAAGCAGGAGCCTGGAAGATGAACCATTTACAGGATGCCTGGTGATATTTTGTATATTAGTGTAGTATTAACTATTTGCAGTTGAGGGATCTTTTTTCCTTTTTTTTTAGGCTTTATCACAGATTTGCATTAAGGTTTGCAATTCTTTGACAAGCCATTCAGTGTTGGTATGTTTAAATAGTCTGGAGACTATGGGAAGTGTTTTTGAAAAGATAAGCTGAGAGAATTGATTAGTGGTGATGTTGGGGTCAGTCAGGCAAAATATAGGTGACTAGGCTATGGTGGAGGGTTGGGCTTACAGTCTAGGTTTTGTGGGGAGATGGGTCTGAAGGAGACCATCTTTGAGCAGTGCTTGATTTTCAAGTTTTGTATGTAGAATTGTAATATGACTGAGGTCACTTATGACTGGTGGATAGATGGTGATAGAGGAGAAGCTGGAAGGGTGGGAGGTTATAATGATATCAAGAAGTTACTGATGATTGATTTTTTTTTTTTGAGATTCCAAATTATGTGGAGTAGATGACTGGAGAGGCACTTCAGTGAGAATTCAGTTTGGCTCATTTTCAGAATAGGAGTTGGATTGGGTAACTAGAAAAAAGTTGGGATTGGCTTTATCTAGTAGTATATCCCCCTATCATTCCTTGTTGCAGGGTGAGAGTTAAACTTGAATATGTAACCTTGGAAAAATTATAAATGTGATTTGGATCACTTCTGAACTATGATTCTGTAACTGCTAATATATCAGGAGAGTGAGAGGTTAAGAAAGGTGCTGATATGATCCACCTTGTTACGTATACTTCTAGCAATGACTACAGTGGATGTGAAAGAGTTAAGGTTAGGTGCATATGGCTGAGGTCCTTGTGATGCCCATGCCCTGGCCCAGCAATCAAGGAGCCTCAATCCTCACCACTAACATCAGTGAGGGGCGTCTCATATAGGAGGAAAGGATAACAAATACAAACAGTAAAGTGCAATTTCCCTTAAGAGCACACAAAGATCACAGTCAGTCCGGGGCTGGTCACTCCTTGCTCTCCAGGTCCCCAATAAGACTCCCCACTGGCACAGCTATAGGGTCTGGATCTCAACCTAGTGGGCAAGCTAAAACCTCCAGCACCCTCTCTGTCCAACCAGTTCTTCATGTCCCTGCCCACATAGCTGACACATACACACACACACACACACACACACACACACACACACACACACACACACACACACACACACACACACTTTGAGAAGAGTTTATACAACCACACAGACGCTCCTGGGGAAGGCTGGCACAGGTTCTCCAGCTGTGCCCCTTTTTCCCCAGACTATACGGTAGTACCAGCTGCCACCACCCACTAATATTTATCAGCTACTCAAAGGCCCTTAAAAAGGTGTCCAATTATAACTGTGCAATATTATTATCCAATTGGTAGTATAGTCCCGGGCTAAGGCTATTGGAGTGGCTTTGTACAATTTTACCAAAAGCATGCAAGTACTCTAAAGTGCTTAAATTATCTCCACAAAACAGACACAGTTGAAAGGGTTTAAAATATTTAATAATAGTCAAAACACAAAACAATACTTTTTACTACACAGTGCTAGTCAAGAGTTCAGAGATGACAGAGAAATACTTAAAATAATTCAGTAGTACAGTTATGACATCACAGAAAAACACAGTCAAATCTTTCTAGTTTCTATCTATTTCTAGCTATTTCGAAGAGAAAAAACAAGTCAAAGATAACTTACATATAGAGCAAGACAGTGCTGTTGAGCTGGATGGTCAAGACAAAAATGCTTAATACTTTCTGATTCTCTGCTTATAAAATCACATTCCTGGTTCACATTACATCATTCTTCACACTTCCCTGGGTTCCCAGGCTAACAGAAACTACATTTACATTCTTCACCTCTGGGCAGAAACCAGAGCAATAAAGGACATTTATGCATGCAAATTATGGCCATTAACTCTGGCCTTAAAACAATTTATACATCAGGCACAGATCGCCTCTGAGCAGGCGGTATGCCACTGAGTAGAGCTGGAGTTTCTTTAACCAGGCAGCATATGGCATCTGTTTGAGCCCTTTGATCCTCTTGGTGAGGTACTTTTGGGGTCTTTCCAGTTGCTGCAGGTGTCTGGTAAGGTACATCCCAAAAGGGGCATTGTACTCAATTATGGGCCTGATGAGGGATGAGTAAAGAGGCACAATGACCTCCCCTGATCTAGATGTGAATCCCTTCATGATTAGGTGGGCTATATAAAATGTTTTTCTAACCACTTTGGCCACATGGTTTTCAAATGAGAGATTGCTATCAACTTGGGTCCCCAAGTCCCTAATTACTTCTTCTGTACTTAATGGATTACCACCTATGTGGTAATTTGTGGGCACTTTGTTTTTGCCAAAGGGGATGACTATACACTTTTTGGCATTTAGCTTGAGGCCATGGCTCTGGCCCCAGTTGTCTCTTTCTATGAGGCCCTTTTGGAGGATGTTTGTGTCGGATGGAGAGTCAATTATGGCACCCAGTTTTCAGTCATCTGCGAACTTGGTCAGCCACAGTCCTTCCGTGTTGGCCTGTACCTCCGAGAAATATATACCGAACAAGAGAGGTCCCAGGACTGAGCCTTGTGGGACGCCACTTGTAACTGGTTTGGAGTCTGACATGGCTCCAGCAATTCTAACCATGTGGGTTCTGTCCTTGAGCCAGTTTGCAACCCATCTAGTGACACAGGGGTTTATATTTAAGCTGGTGAGCTTATCTCTAATGCCCGAGTGGGGTATTGTATCAAAGGCTTTTGCGAGGTCCAGGTAGGCTGTGTGGACCACCTCCCCCTCGTCAATGGCCTTGGTGACTGTTTCAAAGAAATCGACCAGGTTTAAGAGGCCGGATCTGCCCTTAACAAAGCTGAACTGTGTAGGATCCAGTGTCTGTAGGTCCCCAATATCTTTATTTATGAGGTCCATGATGATCCTTTCCATAGCTTTGCAGACCAAGCTAGTCAGGCTTATGGGGCGACAGTTTCCAGGATCCATTGAGGCACCACCTTTGTGAAGAGGGACCACTGTTGCTGTACGCCACTCTTTGGGTACATATCCTGTAGTAAGGCTGAGATTGAACAGTAGTTTTATGTTTGGGTTTAGCTCTTCTTGGAGTTCATGTAGGATGCAGCCCGGGACACCGTCTGGTCCCATTGATGCTGTGTTTTTTGCTTTGGAGAGGGCGGCTCTTACCTGAGCATCTGAGATGTCAGGGGGGCAGCACTCTGCTGGGATAGATATTTGCCCTTTTGGTGGGGGGGAGTTTGCACTGAACCTGTCAGCTAAGATGTTGGCAATGTCTGTGGGTTCGGTGTATTTTTTGTCATTTTGGACTAATTCTGAGCATATCTGGGAATTCCCACCCAGGTTCCTAACATAACTAAAGAAAGCCCTGTGATTATCCTTAGTGTCCTGTGCAATTTTTCTCTCGAAGCTGGCCTTAGACGATTTTATGAGTGCCCGTAGTTTTTTGCTAATACTGATCAGAGATGCCTTCCCTTTTTGGGATTTTGCTCTATCATGTAGTAGCTTCCTCCTCCTATTGTATAGTTTGTTTATGGCTGGGGTCCACCAGACAGGACGTCTGCCTTTGGAGGATTGGGTCTTGGTTTTATTTGGAATTGCATGATCCATGCATTCCTGAAGGTGTTCATACAATGCGTTTATAAAGGATTCTGCGGTCTGGGCCATATTTTCCACAGGCCCGGGGGCTTTGAAGGATTCCACCTCGGTTTAGAGGAGTGTGAAATTTGCTTTAGAGAAGTTTTTCACTGTGGTTTTCTAGGCAGGGGGTGGGATCGGGATGTGAATATCCAGTGAGATTAGTTTATGGTCTGATCTTACCAGTGAGGGATACACTTCTGGTCTGGAGCATACAGTCCCCATGTTGGTGATGATCAGGTCCAGTATGTTTTCCCCTCTTGTGGGAGTGGTAACAAGTTGTTCCATAACATTTGAGTCTATAAATTCTAGGAACCTTTGGGCTAGGGTGTTGGAGCTAGAGTAATGCTCCCAGTCTATGTTTGGGTAGTTGAAGTTGCCCAATATAATGGTGTTTGGAGAGACCTTCATATTTTCCAGTGTTCTCAGGAAGGCCGAGTGGGGTTCCTGGGTTTGGGAGGGGGGTCTGTAGCAGGCTATAAACTGGAAGGCAGTTTTACCCACTGTTAGTTACACATGGATAGTCTCTGCTGCTTCATGCTGTGCCACCAACCTGGAGGTGTGGGTATCTTTGACAAATATTGATACCCCCCCTCCTTTTGTGGTTTGGTCCAAGTTTTGGGGCGAAAAGCATGGTATGAGGTATAACCTGGTAGTGCTGGGGTGCTCTCGGGAGCCTTGAACCAGGTTTCTGTTACTGCACAGATATCAATGTTCTCCATGCTAAGGAGAGTTTCGACTGTGTGCATCTTGAGGTTTAGACTTCTGGCGTTGAGTAGCATTACTCTTAGTTTCTTATCCCTTGTGATACCTATGAAGGTGAGTTTGTCTTTTGAGCCTTGCCTAAAGAAGGCACTATGGGGGTAGCAAGAGCCTTTGCCAATATCCAAAAGCCCAGGGGTGACAGGTGCAAGCCGTCCCTAGTGAAGCATCATGGCTTGTCGAGCATGCCATCCTAGGCCGACAGGCATTGGATCCCATTTGAATGACACCAATACTTAAGCCAATTGTTGAAATCGATCATCTTGTCTTCATATTGTGGCATCATTCTTGGTGAAGGTAAGATGCTACTCAAGGTCAGGGTCATACCAGCCTGGGCTACATGCTCAGAGAGCTCCTCTAGGTCTCTTTTCATGTAGTCCAGGGAGGTATGTCTCAGGTCATTCACACCAGCATGGACAATGACGGAGTCATATTTGTACTTGCCTTGGAGTGACCTGAGTGCTTGTGTTATGTGGCGGATCCCAGCACCCGACAGGCAGCTCACCATGACCTTCTCCTTTTTCAGCATGGTGAGCGGGATGTCAGTGTGCCTGACGATAGAGTCACCTATTACAAGTGTATCAGGTGTGTTGTTTAGCCTTAAGGGCTGTGACTGTTCAGCACACTGGCTTTGTGAGCTATGTGCTGCACGTGTTTTGTTTTGGGGTAGCAGTTGCTTTGGTGTCTGCTTTGGAGGTCTCTGCTGCTTAGGCAGATTTTTACTTAGAGCCTCCGAGTATGTTTTTGTGTGTTTATGTGTTTGGTTTGCTGTCGTGGTAGGTCTATGTGAGACTGGAATTGTAGTGAGTGTGGTTTCCTTCTCCTCCTGTCTGGTTACGCCAGTACTGAGTTGAGAGAGATTAGGATCCAGTTTGGCTATATGGTTGCATCTCTCACATGTGTTGGAATTTGTTGGGAGGAGGAGAGGGTTGTCTGTGTACATGAGGCAGTTGTAACATTGCCTCAAGATTCCCAGATTCACCAGATGGACCAGAGAGGAGATTGACAACTGACCTTTGGACATGCTAGAATAATATTGGGTATTCCTTTATAAATGACAGAATTATTTCCAAAATTATATCTGGCTAGGCTGGCAGCCTTCACCTATCTTCACCCAATCTTTACAGCCCTGTTTAAGATGGAGGGAGGGTCATTACTGAGAAGGATATATAGGCAGAATAAGAAGTGCCAAAATTTGAAAAGTGAAATAGAAGTATAAGGAGAAAGTGACAGTCATAATTTAATCAAGGAGTGGAAGTATTTAAGAGTGTTAACAGTGATAGGGATTGTAGCATTAAGTGGGTGATTTTTTTTTTTTTTTTGCAGGGAGAGGGTACAATTACTTACAGTTGTATTTTTGCCTGTGCCTTCACATTGGGCAGTCTTTTGTCAAGTGGCACAGAGTGTTTAAATCTGTTAGCTTGGGGGAGTGGCTGGGGAAAGTACAATTGTGTACATTTACCATAAATGTAGATGTTCAAGTGTATTCACTGTTGCAGTCATCACCTATGGGTTATCCCTGCTGTGGTAGCCCTCGGCCAGCCTGAATACCAGAGTCAATGTTTTTGTGCAGCAGCTGCTGTCGCTTGTAGACTGACGCCAGGTCATCAGTGCTATAAAGCAAGGCAGCTGACACCATTACATCAGTTTTTCTTGCCCTAACCAAACAGAAGCCCCAGGAGATAAGAGACAGAAGATATGGTAGTGAACAGCCACCCCAAGAAGCTTAAGTCTCCCAAAAGAAGACAATATTAGGGGGAAGAAGGGAGGGAAACCAGGACTGCAACAGTGAATACACTCGAACATCTACATTTATGGCAAATGTACACAACTGTACTATGTTCTTCATGTTTCACTGTTGCAGTCATCACCAGTGGAAAGATTCCCAAAGCTGAAGAGTGGGGTGCTAGGATAGTGAAGGGACCTAGGCATAGGTGAGGAGGCCCTGTAGTACTGCAGATGCAAACCCTGCACTAGCCTTGGAGAAAAGAGGCAGGTGATAATGCTTTGTAAAGGTATGGACAGAGGTCCAGGTGGCAGCTTCCAAGATGTCCCTGGTGGAGACTCTTCTGAGGAATGCTGTGGAGACTGCCCTAGTGGAAAGGGCGCGAACAGACTTAGGGGGAGGTATCCCATGGAATCTGTAGCAGAAATGGATACAGTGTGATATCCATTTAGAGATAGTCTGCTCTGAGATGGGCTTCCCCTCTGCCCCTAGGACAAAACTAACAAGAAGTTTGTCTGTTTTTCTGAAGGGTTTAGTACACTCCAGGTAGTATCTGAGCTGCCTGAGCATGTCCAGGGAGTGCAGAATTATTTCCCCCTTGTTTTGAGGGTTGGGGAAGAAGGTAGGCAGATGAATGGCCTGTACGAGAGTCACATTAGATATCACCTTGGGCATAAAGGAGGGGCTAGTCCTAAGGGACACCTATCTGCAAGGAAAATGATGAAGGGCTCAATGGCCATCAGTGCCTGCAGCTCAGAATCCCTTATGGCTGAAGTGATGGCCAGCAAAAAGGCAGTCTTCCAAGAGAAGAATTTCAGTTCTTTTGAGGCAGCAGGTTAAAAGGGGGTAGGGTCATTTTTTCCAGAGTAAAGCTAAGGTCTCAGGCTGGAATGGGAGGCCTAATGTTAGACGCCCCTCTTAAGAATTGCTTAATCAAAGGGTGAGAGGAGAAGAAGGGCTGGTCTGTGTTAAACTGAGCAGAAATGGCTGAAGCATGAATCTTAACCAAAGAGAAGGAGAGGCTACTATTCAATAATTCCACTAGATATTCCAGGATGAGACTGACAGCAGGTAGGGAGAAACTGGCCCTTCTGTCCTGGCACCAGGAGCAGAATCTTTTCCATTTTCCGGTGTAAGATCTTCTGGTGCTTGGCCTTCTGGCCTCTGTGAGAATGTCCAGCGCTTGCTTGCTTAGCAGGGGCCCTTCCCTTACCTTGGGAGTATCAGCTATGCTAATAGCTTGAGAGTCTGCAAGTCTGGGTGCAGCATTCCCCCCCTGCTTGAGTCAAAAGGTTTTGGATCTATGGAAGCTGCCAGAGCAGATGAGAAGAGAGGCTGCGCATCAGGGTGTACCAATGTTGCCTGGGCCAATCTGGAGCAATGAGGATGGCCTTGGGCCCCTCCTCCCTTATCTTGATGAGTACCTTGGGAACAAGAGGGAGAAGGGGGAAGGTGTACACAAAGAGGGAGTTTCAAGGGAAGGTTAAGGCATCCACCTTCCTTGCTAGGTGGTGATATTCCCTGGTGCAAAATTTCTGTAGCTGATGGTTGAGGTGCAAAGTGAATAGATCTATCTCTGGGTTTCCCCACACCTGAATGACTTAGCAAAAGCATTTTTCTGTGGAGCTGCCATTTGTGGGGCTCCACAATGTGTCTGCTTAAGTGGTCTGCCAGGGTGTTGTTGACTCTTGGGAGGTATTGGGCTATAAAGTGTATTCCCAAGGATGAGGCCGTCAGCCAGAGGTTCATGGCTACCCTGCACAGGGGGTAAAATTGGGTCCCTCCCTGCTTGCTGATGTACCACATAACTGTGATGTTGATGGTTTTGAAAAGGAGAACCCCTGGCCTGAGATGAGGCCAGAAGGATGTTAGAGCCTTCTGTACTGCAATCATTTTCTTCTGGTTGATGTGCAAGGGAAGGTGTTTGGCATCCCAAAGGCCCTGGATGCACCTGTTCCCTAGGTGGGTGTCCCAAGCAACTTCTGAAGCATTGGTGGTGAGGGTCTGGTCTGTGAGGCATTGGGTGAAGGGGAGACCCTGGTTCTTGGCACATGCCTCTGCCCACCAGAGCAACTCTGCCCTTATACAGGGGATAAGAAGGGGGAGAGGTCTCAGAGGTTGAGAATGCTGGCATCAAAGGTTCCTTAGGCACCACTGAAGTTTCCTCGTGCAGTCTGGCCAGAGGAATCAGAAGGATGCAAGATACCATGTATTCCCAAGGCTTGCAAGAGCTTCCTTGCTGTGAGGTGACTTTGGGAGCTGAGTAAAGTAGAGAGACAGGAATTTCTGCTTCTCCGGGGTTAGGAAGGCCATTTGGGATCCTGTGTCCAGCAGAGCTCCCAGGAAGATTATACTCCTGGAGGGAGTCTGCTTTGATTTCCTTTCATTGATGGTGAATCCCAAGGAAGTGAGAAGGGTTTTGATGAAGAGTAAGTCCTGCAGGAGCTTTTCTTTGTTCTCTGTCTGGGTGAGGCAGTCGTCCTGACAAGGATAAATTTGGATGTTTTTCTGTCTGCAGAATGCTATGGCCAGGGTCAGGCATTTGGTGAAAACCCTGGGAGCAGTAGATAAGCCAAAAGAAGAGGAGAGAACTGAAAGTGCTGTGAGGCTGCTATGAAACAAAGGAACTTTCTGCAGGACTTCCTTATGGGGATATGAAGGTATGAATCTTTTAGGTCCGGGGTCACTAACCAGGCATTTTTTGTCAGCATAGGCAGCAGCTGCTGCAAAGTTAGCATTTTGAATTTGTGGACCACCAGGGAGGTGTTCAGAATGAATAGATCCAGGATGGGGCACCAAGTGCATCCTCCTTTCCAGGAACAAGGAATAGAGTGGAATAAAAGCCTTTGCCTGTTTGATCTGTGGGGACAGGTTCTACTGCCCCCTGGGATATGAGGGTTTGGACTTGTTTTAGCCCTCTGCTCACTGATTTGGATGTAAGTCTGGGCACCCTTTGGGAATAGGCAGTTCATAGAAAGTGAATTTGTATTCCTGAAAAATGATCTTTAAGACCCATTGGTCCTTGGTTGCAGACAGACAATTTTCTTTACAGAGGGACAGCCTTCATCTGAGCTTCTGGGTGAAAGGAGGGTGGGGGGTAGGGCATCATTGAGAGTTTTTCAATAGAGGGATGGCTTAGAACTCCCTGCCTTAGAGGCAGATGTGGTCCACTGCTTGGTTCTCTGTTGTCCCTGCTCTAGGGACCTGGGTGGCCTGTCCCTGCGTTAGCTTGCCCCTGTCTGCTAGGGTCAGGAAAGCCAGTGCTTAGAGGGAAAGTTCCTGCTGAATCTAGGTAGTTGGACTTGAAAGAAATTTTTTACTGTTTGCATAGAATTTGCTTTGTCTTTCATTTTCTTAAGCACCTCTTCTGCTTTTTCCGTAGACAAGCCGTCTTTGTCCAAAGGTGCATCAATTCACTTTGACTTGACATGATCAGGTAGAGATTGTTCCTTCAACCATACATGTCTCCGAATGACAGATCCAGACACTGCTGCCCTGCTAGAGGCTTTTAGTGCATCATATCCGCAGTGTAAAGAATGCCGGCCACTTGTCAAGTGGAGTGCAATAAATCTGCTAACTCCTTAGAATTGGCACAGTCAGAAAAAGTAGAAAGCTTTTGCTTTAATATTTCCAAAGTGTGCTGTTGATATTTTAACATATGGAACTGACAGTTGAGAGCTCTGATGGCTAAGGTTGCAGAGGTGTATACTTTTTTACCCCAACAGTTCAAAGCTCTGGCCTGTTTATCAGGAGTAGGGTTCTTTGCAGAACTAACCCTGGCTCCTTTGGGGCCCTGTGTAATGACCTATGGGTCTGCAGCAGGATTTCTGTACAGGAATTTGTGCCTGCCTGGTACTCTGTAATATCTGTCAGGCTTACTGGGAGCAGGAGGAAGAGGATCTGGGGCTAGACTGGATTAAAGTAAAACATCATCCACCACATCTAAAACAGGGGGATGACAAGAGGTCTGTGCTGAGGAAGATCTAAAAATTCTCTTAGCCTTAGCCTTTTCTTGGACTGAAGAATGTCCTGAGATTCTCAATGGAAATCCTCCCTGAGGATATGGAGGGT